>NW_022985772.1:0-30400 GCF_902459465.1 Asterias rubens
CCAACACCAACACCAACACCAACACCAACACCAACACCAACACCAACACCAACACCAACACCAACACCACACAACACCAACACCAACACCAACACCAACACCAACACCAACACCAACACCAACACCACAACACCACACCAACACCAACACCAACACCAACACCAACACCATCAACAACACAACACCAACACCAACACCAACACTAACACTAACACCAACACCAACACCAACACCAACACCAACACCAACACCAACACCAACACCAACACCAACACCAACACCAACACCAACACCAACACCAACACCAACACCAACACCAACACCAACACCAACACCAACACTAACACTAACACCAACACCAACACCAACACCAACACCAACACCAACACCAACACCAACACCAACACCAACACCAACACCAACACCAACACCAACACCAACACCAACACCAACACCAACACCAACACCAACACCAACACCAACACCAACACCAACACCAACACCAACACCAACACCAACACCAATACCAACACCAACACCAACACCAACACTAACACCAACACCAACACTAACACCAACACCAACACTAACACCAACACCAACACCAACACTAACACTAACACCATCACTAACACCAACACCAACACCAACACCAACACCAACACCAACACCAACACCAACACCAACACCAACACCAACACTAACACCAACCAGAATGCGGCATGATGCTTCCGTATCAGTAGAACATAAGCTTTATCCCTAATGCAAAATTTAATGCGTAAATTTAAGAGTTTTGAATGTTAGGTGGTAGCAGCATTATCATGTACTTTTCAATTGTTTACGTAGCTACAGGCATGCTCACGTTAACAAGACCAATATATTTACTTATAAGTATGCTGCCACCTAAAGTCCCCCAAATTCTCACATTTAAACAACATGAATCAACGTCTGCAACATGCATTAGGTCCTACCTTTAATGTCTGTTACTTCGAGTCTCAACAGTTTCAAGGTAGAGCTTGCTGTTTTACTTTTGACAACAATCGTCATCGTTGAATTTATTGAGTCCACAGAATTGTTTGTTTTCAAAGAAGCATCTGAATGTACAACTAAAGCTGGAGTTGCATTGACGAGTTCGTGTCCATCTATAAATATCAACATCATATCGTCCTCCCCTGCGGAAAAAGCAGCCACTTCAATGTGGAGTCTTGTTCCGTTTGGTCCTTTCAATATCCATATGCAGCCCAAACCTTTGGCAAGTCTACCAAGTCTTCGGTAGAAGTAGTGATAAAATGGCACATCTCTCTCGTTGTACCAAACATCTGGAGCAACTTCATATATAATGGTGACTACAATGGTCCTTGGAGGCAACACAGACACAAAAGGAGAAATTCCACAGGTATCTGTAACGTTTGATAAGAACGGATTTGTTAAAGGGAAGGTACACAATTGGTAATTGTCAAAGACCAGTCTTCTCATCTGGTGTATCCCAACATAGGCATAAAATAACAAGCCTGTGAACATTTGAGCTAAATTGGTCATCGAAGTTGCGAGAAAATGATGAGAGAAAGAACAACCTCGTCGGACGAATTTGTGTGCTTATAGATAGGAACAAAAGACTTCTAGCTAGAAGTCTTTTATTATTTAGTGAGAAATTACCTCTTTCTCAAAATATATGCCACTTCAGAGGAAGCCGTTTCTCACAATGTTTTATACTATCAACAGCTCTCCATTGCTCGTTACCAAGTCAGTTTTAAAGTTAATATTTGTTTTGAGTAATTACCAAAGGTGTACATTCCCTTCAAGCCGTTAAAGGTTTAATAAATGTAGTAGCAGTAGCAAAGTTATTAATTATCCACGCATCTCTGTCTCTCTCTCTCTCGATAACCCCCTCTCTCATAAGAGCGGTTGTCTTTAAGCTAATTTTACGCTACTTCTTTGACGTGCACGAATTTTGTCAGACCTCATGGCTTCTTGTCCACTCCTCTCCATCCAGTTCAACCTTCAACATTTGTTATCACTATTTTGTAATAATACTTAAGAGTCAGTTCAGGTAAATAATTGACATACTTGCTCACTGTCAAAAAATGAATTTTTTTTATACTTTGTGGGTGGAAGGGCCTTGGGGTGCAAGTAAACAAAATTGCATTTTCAATTCTATATATAGCCCGTTGCCATGGTTACGGCTCATTTTGTTTTTGGCCATTTTAGGCCGATTTTGGGGTCTGAAAAACTGGTTTTTAGCTCATATTTACAACTCCACCCCACCAAAATGCAAAATTATTTCAAAAAACCTTTTATATCACTACAAAGTATCATCCTTGGCCTTCCTTGAGAAAAACAAATATTGCTTTAAATTTCACCCTTGTGCTATTTTTGCATCATGCATTACAGTATGTTTTTGGAACTTGCAAAATCGACATTTTGACCCTATTTTTGGACCCCAAAATGTCAACTTGCCAGGGGTCTCAGAAAATTTTCCTTTCGGCTGTGATTAGGGCCAACATTGGTCTTTCCATATCTGGTGTCAAAAACTTGGGCAATGGTATCCTGTTGTGACAGTACTGCCTCAAAACTAGACTTTTTTTCCCCAAAACGTGAAAAATGCCTTTTTAAGGGTCTTTTCACATAATATCGACATACGTGTCCATGGTAAAAAAAAAAAAGGAATATTTTTCTTATACTTTGTGGATGGTAGGGACTTGGGGTCCAAATAAACAGCATTTACATTTCAAATCATAATATAACACATTGCCATGGTAACAGTTCATTTGTGTTTAGGCCACTTTAGGCCACTTTAGGCCGATTTTGGGGTCTGAAAAACTTTTTTTTTTAGTTAATATATACAACTCCACCCCACCGAAAAACAAACATATTTCATAAAACCTTTTACATCACTACAAAGTATCATCCTTGGCTTTACTTGAGACAAAAAAATATTGCTATAAATTTTATCCTTGTGCTATTTTTAGAACGTGCATTAGAATATGTTTTTTTTGAACTTGCAAAATCAACATTTTTACCATATTTTTTGCCCTCAAAATTTCATTTTTTCAGGGGTCTCAGAATATTTTCCTTTCGGGTTTGATCAGGGCCAAAATTTTTCTTTTTATTTCTGATAAGAAAAACTTGGGCAAGTATATCCTGATGTTAACAGTACTGTCTCCAAAATAGACTTCTTTCCCCAAACAGAACAATGCATTTTGAATTGTTTTTTTCTTCATATTGAGTTTATAACATTAAAAAGTAATAATTCTATCAATCTTGCAGCTTTTCCTAAGCACTCTATAGTCTTAGTGGATTACCCAACATTGATCAGGAACTGTTGATGACCTTAATTTTAGAATTTGCAGCCCCAATCATATTTCTTGACATTGCATAAAACAATGTTTTGTGAATAGCGCCTCTTTTTTTGAAAGTGTTCCCTTTCGGTTGTTATTGGTATTTTCATGTCTTCTGGGTAGAAACACTGTGTTTATTGTATCTTGTTGTGACTGATCATGCCTTAAGTATAGTAATTTTTCCAAAAACAATGCATGCTTGTTAAAATCTGGCACTGTTTCCATGCCCTTTGAGTAATGAATACAAAGTTTTTATTTAAACATAATGGTATCCAACCAAACCATAACCAATGCTTTGCCACTGAGAGTTCTTGATTTGGCTACTTTACCTATTGTACAGGTATGATTCCCATTGCAAGTAGAGTGCGGTGAGCATTCTTTACAAGTTGTCTTTAATACAGGGCCTACTCTCCTTGGTCCCTGCCTGCTACCAAATGTAAAACTTTTCATAGAGATAGAGATCATAAACAATGTAGTCTCTGTGCTTGAGGCAGATGGTTTTGAGCATCCAATCATGTCCAACACAAATGTGGGAAATTAAAAAGCCCGCTTAAAAGTGTTGGAAAAGTTTGCCAAGATGTTATTAAAAACAATGATACTAACGATTTGCAAGATGAGCGTAAGAGATCATTTAAAAGGAACACGTTGCCTGGGATCGGTCAAGTTGGTATTTGAAATGCGTTTGTAACCGCTTGTTATAAAATGCATGGTTAGAAAGATGTTTTTGAGTGATACTTGTGTGGATCATTATATTCTACTTTTAAAATATCTTTCTAATCATATGCATTTTGTAATAAACGTTTACAAACGCTTTTCAAAGACCAACTCGACCGATCCAAGGCAACGTGTTCCTTTAATAGAACAACATTGAAAGAAGTTGTAAATACTTGCACCTGCTCAACATAAATAAGTAAGATGCATTTGCAGTGACAAAAGTTTATTCAGGCTAGTTTGATTATTTTGTCCATTCACTATCTTACTAGTTCATAATTACTATATATGTCTCTGAGAACGATCAACAAAAAACATTGTCAAACATTACCTGCTGAATTGTTTATCACGTTAAATAAACCAACTCTTTTATTGTTTGCAACAGTACAATTGAAAGGAACCCCACCATGGATGGGGGAACTGCTTACAGAAGGCCAAAGCAGGTGAATGGCCATTTAGATACTTTGGACACAGTACTTGCTCACTTTTAGAGCCTCTTTGTTCTGATGGGGATGAAAATGTTTAGTTTGGTGGCGGGCAGGGGACCAAGAAGACTGTTATAAGGCCATGTATAGACAAGAATAGTAAAGAATGCTCATCGCACTACTTCTTTTCTTGCAATGTGAATCATACCTGTACAACTAGGTAAAGTAGTCATGACAAAACAAGAACTCTCAGTGGCAAAGCATGGCTATAAACTTTTTATATGTTACTTAAAGAGCATGGAAACAGTGCCATATTTTTTTAACAAGCATGCTCGTTTTTGTTTTTTATCAATTCAAACTAAGGGATAACGTCAAAATGCATTTTTATTGTTTTTGGATAAATTACCATGTTTGAGGCAGAAGTGTCACAACAGGATACAATAAACGAAAGTGTTTCTCCCCAGCAGACATGCAAACCATAATGATAGCCCAATCACAACCACAAGGGAAATATTCTGAGAACCAATGAACAATTAAGACAATACAAACTTTCTTTATGTGCAAGGGGAATTAAAAAATGTGACTTTCAAAAAATAGGCGCTGTTCACAAAACCATTTTTTTTTATGCAATGTCAAGAAATATGATTGGGCCGAGTCGGGGCGGGGTTAATTCTAAGATTTAGGTCATCAACAAGTCCTGATCAATGTTTGGTAATGCACTAAGCCTACAGAGTGCTTATGAAAAGCTGCCAGATTGATGGAATTATTTCTAACTTCTTCATGTTATAAATTCAAAATGAAGCAAATATTTCAAAATGCATTTCTCTATGTTTTCGGGGAAAAGGGTTTATTTTTGAGACAGTTCTGTTACATCAGGATACAATTGCCTGAGTTTTTCTTACCAGAAAGGTCAAAACCGAAAGGAAAATTATCTGAGACCCCTGAAAAAATGAAATTTTGATGGCAAAAAATATGGTAAAAAATATTCTAAAAATAGCACAAGGGTAAAATTTATAGCAATATTTTTTTGTCTTAAGTAAAGCCAAGGATGATACTTTGTAGTGATGTTAAGGGTTTTATGAAATATTTTTGTTTTTCGGTGGGGTGGAGTTGTAAATATTAACTAAAAAAAAGTTTTTCAGACCCCAAAATCGGCCTAAAGTGGCCTAAACACAAATGAACTGTTACAATGGCAACGTGTTATATTATGATTTGAAATGTAAATGCTGTTTATTTGGACCCCAAGTCCCTACCATCCACAAAGTATAAGAAAAATATTCCTTTTTTTTTTTACCATGGACACGTATGTCGATATTATGTGAAAATACCCTTAAAAAGGCATTTTTCACGTTTTTTGGAAAAAAGTCTAGTTTTGAGGCAGTACTGTCACCACAGGATACAAATGCCCAAGTTTTTGACACCAGATATGGAAAGACCAATGTTGGCCCTAATCACAGCCGAAAGGAAAATTGTCTGAGACCCCTGGCAAGTTGACATTTTGGGGTCCAAAAATAGGGTAAAAATTTCGATTTTGCAAGTTCTAAAAACATACTGTAATGCATGATGCAAAAATAGCACAAGGGTGATATTTAAAGCAATAATTTTTGTTCTCAAGGAAGGTCAAGGATGATACTTTGTAGTGATATAAAAGGTCTTTTGAAATAATTGTGCATTTTGGTGGGGTGGAGTTGTAAATATGAGCTAAAAACCAGTTTTTCAGACCCCTAAATCGGCCTAAAATGGCCAAAAAACAAAATGAGCCGTAACCATGGCAACGGGCTATATATAGAATTGAAAATGCAATTTTGTTTACTTGCACCCCAAGGCCCTTCCACCCACAAAGTATAAAAAAAATTCATTTTTTGACCGTGAGCAACTATGTCAATTATTTACCTGAACTGACTCTTAAAGTTATTTGTTTGTTCCTATGATAATTGTTTGTCAACAAGGGTCCTGCTTGTATTGTGTCGTGGTCTAGCGGAGAGAAGCAATGATAGTTTAATAAAGGAACACGTTGCCTTGGATCGATCGAGAATATTTTAAAAGTAGAATTTAATGATCCACTGAAGTATCACTCAAAATTGCGTGGTTTCCTTTTACCTCGTCGACACACACGAATGGCTATTTATGAGAGTCAAATTTTTGACTCCCATAAACAGCCGACCGTGTTAGTTCGCAAAGTAATATGAAAACCACGCAATTTCGAGGAAAATGTGTGTGGATCATTGTATTCTACTTTTGAAACATCTTTCTAACCATATGCATTTTATAAAAAACAGTTTATACAAACGATTTTCAAAGACCAACTCGACCGGTCCAATGCAACTTGTTCCTTTAACTATTATTGCTTCTCACCGCCACCCAGGGGGAAATGGGGGACGCCTTTCGGGTGTGAAAAGCGAAAGAAATCGTCATCATCGTTTTTCACTGTAAGGCTATTTAGCTTGTGCACTAGCTAAACTTTCATGTTTGGAGATAACTGCATTTTAAGTTACACTGTTTTTGAAATCATTGATTCTCGAAACTGTTTGCAAATTAAACCGAAATTTGTACCAACCATGAAAATGGCTAATGTTATTTTATTTAATATCACTGACTCGTAACAAAAAATTATGACATTGCAGCATAAACTCTAAAATCCTTACCACACATGATTTCATCTGTATAATCTGCGCAGTCGAAATAACCGTCACATATTTGGCTCGGGCGTATGCATTCTCCAGAAGTGCAGCTTACGTTCAATGAATCGCAACCACCTATCAAAAAAAAAGAAGTAGTTTTTGAAAGATTCTGCCTGGGTCGAAATGTGAGGCAACTGAGTGTTGTTATTTATTTGTTGGGGGTTTCAATTACATTTAAGCACGTACATTACAGTAGACTGGTCGTCTTTATCAGCCAAATTTTGGTTTACAAGAACCAGTGATTGCAATCGTTGGATACAATGATTTCATGGGGCACACGAGCAGTGAAGTACGTCTTACAATATCTGTGTTTTCATTGGTCCAAGGTGATGCTTAAAACCACATTGTATTTTACTTCACACATTTAATTCATAGTTTGGGTTTTTTTATTTACTTTTCTCTTTTTTTTTTTTGCATTTCTTGTAATTTGCAGTAGAGTAGGTCACTGTGCAATGGCCGTGTTTGGCGTAATCTGCACTATCGATCGTCTACATGCATTATGCATTTGATTTATATGTAACCATGTACGTAGGATTTGATTGTGAATCTCCATGTGAAATAATTGGAAGGTCAAAGGTGCCTAAGGACGGGGATTGATGTAGGCTCAAGGCAGATCTCTGGCGTGAATCAATAGCACCGAAGTGCATTGTCAGATGTTGAGGCTATAGTCTTACTGTGGATCTCAATTAATTATAATTCTTGTCCAGTGCATGGAGGTAGAAATACATCCATGTTCAGTGCAAGGCGCTTTGCCTCGACTTATTGAGTCGAGATGAGGAAAACGAAATACAAAAAACAACTCAACTATAATCGGCCTAGGTGTTTAAGCTTCTTGATGAAACAGTATGTGTACACCTTTTCCGTTGTTAGTACTTACCACAACCAAACTCGTCCTCACTGAAAGTGCAGTCTCTAACTCCATCACAAACTTGAGAGGTGGACTGGAGGCACTCTAGACCAAACGAACAGGTGTACTCCTCATCGTTACACTCTGAAAGTGGATGTCATTTCAACAAATTACTGAGAAGTACCCTTCATTCTGTTAAACTTCATTGGGGACGTGTGGGCAGTGTAAGGTAAATGCAAACGTGTGCATACTTTCTGTAAACAAGTCTTATATAGCGCACGGATCTACCAAACAAGGTACTAAAGGCGCTGAGTATACACACTTTCAGAAAGATAGCAGTGATGAATTCTGAGACCCATTTATTTAGCACCTTATAAGGGTTTACAAGGTACTTAGTGCATACAGCAGCCATAATCATGAACACCGGGGCGAACCCCTTTTTTTCGATAAGTGCACTGGGTTCTTTTACATACACAACACATGGGACCAACGGCTTGACGTCCCATCCGAAGGACGAAGCAATGGTGAAGTGTCTTGCTTATGGACACAGGTGTCACAGCTGGGGATTCCATATAAAATAAGACCAGGGCCAAACTGCATAGAGCTGCTAAGCACAAAACTTTGCCTAGCATGACATTTTTGCCTTGATAAAAACAGGATTACCATTCAAGTTTCCACATGATTTTCAGGATAAGCAAACAACAGCTGAGTGCCAGTTAAACGCAGTATCCAACAAATGGAAATTTGGTTTGGTAATGATGTTTTTATGAAGGAAGAAACTTCATGAAAAGCAAATTTTTGTGCTGAGCGTCTCTAAAAAATTGGGCCCTGGACTCAGCGGGGATCCCACCGGACTCTGGCCGGAAGAAGGAATTCACAGCAACATCATGGTTTCCTACCGGGATCTCGATTTATTTTGTAAGAACCGGGATTCCCGGCAGGATAAATCACAACCGGCACCCTTAAATAGGAAGTCAAATTAGATTGTTGACAGTGATATTTATTTTTACTTAATTATAAATAGTGTTCATGTTGTTCTTATCGTGAACTCTGATGAAGTTTTGAGTTATTACATAACCTGATGATACCCATCCTGACGATAGCACTACATGTACTTCATATAACTTTCCCAGTGTTTTTATTAGGGTAAGAATGTTTTTCTGAAAATCTTCCACACTGTAAACCTACCTCAAGATGCAGTCCTTATTAGGGAGTATAAATTAGCAGAACCACTGCTAACATGTGAGGACCTCTTATACATGTAGCCCCATGAGACCCCATACACATGTACAACGATACAATAAAAACGTTTATATGCTTATCTTACCAGTGATTTTGTAAGGTGTTATGATGAGTCTCACTTCACTGATGTATGATGATTCCTTCATACTTCTTAGAACAATCGTCATTTGTGGCTGGTGAGAAAGCACAGACACTGGACCCTCGTAAAAATGAGGCGGTGAGTCTTTGACCAGGATTGGTGTTCCATCGACAGGATCATTCTCGTCAAAAACGCTGAGGAGCATGCCTTCTCCTTTGTAGTAAAACACTTCAAGTTTAATCTTTGTCCCATTAGGCGCATGTATTGCCCAGACGCAGTCGATACGGGCTGACCCTGTGTCCGGATTTACATGCAAGTTGTGAAGTGGTGTGGGCCTTGAGGACTCGAGTCCATCTGGATACCCTCCGGGGAAAATTGCAACAAACTGTGCATATGGGTTTATCTTGGTCCAAATTGTCATTGGCTTGCTCCAATTTAAGAAAACGCTGCGATTTCCACATACGTCTGAAATCAAATTTAATCAATTGTAAATTAGTAGAGTTTAGATTAATTGGATTTAGGGAAAAGCGTGAAGTTGAATGCGCGTAAATGAAACTGAACCAGTGTTAAGCAATACCCCCTCTTGGACGGATGGCCAGGTCAAGCGTAGGATACCATGACATGTTTGGTATAATTTGGTTTGTCTACCATTATTTAGTGTAGTCAGTAAGGAATTAACAAGGACGCAGAGAAGTTAGTTAACAGTATGCTATCATGCTCACCTCATGTCATGTAAAACAACTCAACCATCCAAGATGGCGTAACCCCAAACATACTTAACACTAGAGGGCGCAGTTGTATTTAACCAAGGACACAACACATTAATTGCCAAATAAAAGACTGATTTTGTACATGGATGCTGGCAAACTTTTTCCTGCCCCTACTAACCAAACCACCTTACCCCTTATTAGTTGTTCCGACTGTCCGTCGGAACAGGTATTGTTTTCGTCGAGATTTTTATTATTTTTATTATTATTATTATTATTATTATTATTCTTTGTTTCTCCCTAAATCCCATAGTGTTTGTACACGTTTTTGTGGCAGCCTAATCTCCTAAACCATAATACGAAAGAGTGAGTTTATTATACCAAATTGAAGCTTAGAACATAAGCTTAATTCTTATCGTAAAAAAAAAATTAAAATTGTTAATTAATAAGCCTTAATTAAGCTTATGAATATCTAATTAGCAAACCTAGTTAAAACCATATCTCAAAAAGTAGACCGCCGATCCTGAAACTTTTTTCAGCTATACACTAGTCAGGTCCTGTTTAGGTGATTTCTGACATAAAATTTCGGACGACGTCACCATGACGTCATTTAGTGCACGTTTTGTGTCTGTGCACAAACACAATGGCTCTTCAAATCTATACTTTAAACTGGTCAAAAACACAATAACTTCGAAATAATTTATCTGTTAGTTTCCTAAATATCATATTATGTGTAGAAAAATACACTGATTCTAATAAGATTTGTTTCAGTCCATAAAAGCAATCAATGTTCGTCTATTAATTAATTTATCAATTAGAATCTTGGCATCATGGGTACAACGTAGTACTTCATAAATTGGGTGCAGTCACTTTCATTGCAATGTTTAAACATCTCTATGGCTCTTGCAACACACTGCGGACCTGTATGGGTTGAGGACTCTCGGGGAGAGTCTGAGAAGACGATGTCGTGATGTTTGCATCTTTAATTTGTTTTTGAAAAATGGCAACTAGTAACTAATTAACCACATGACCCTCATTTGCATATTAAATTAGAAAATCTTTGCAGCACCATATCTCAAGAAGTATACAGCCGATTTTAAGACTGTTTGTTGCTAAAGACTCTTTGGGGATTGGAAATTAATTTCGAAAAATCGTGACCTCAACAAGTTGACCCCTACTTCCGGGTCGACCGGAAGTGGGACCATATCTCAAGAAATATACAACAGATTATAAAACTTTTTTCAGTTATAAACTTCTTAGGCATAAAATATAACTTTTGACAAACCGTGACCTCAAGTTGACCTCTACGTTCGGGTCAACCGGAAGTGGGACCATATCTCAAGAAATATACAACCGATTTTCAAACTTTTTTCAGTTATAGACTCCTTGGACATTCAAGATTAGTTTGAAACACATTTGACCCCATGTTGACCTTTACTTCCGGGTCGACCGGAAGTGGGCCCATATCTCAAGAAGTACAAAACCAATGTTGAAACTTCAGTTATAGACTCTAAGGTAATAAATATTAATTTTGGAAAACTGTGACCCTATGTTGACCTCTACTTCTGGGTCAACCGGAAGTGGGACTATATATCAAGATCTTCACAACCGATTGCTTTAACTTTTTCAGTTATAGACTCCTTGGCATTGCAGATTAGTCTTTGGTAGCTGTGGGCCCATTTTGACCTTTACTTGCGGGTCAACCGGGAAGTGTGACCTAATACCAAGAGCTACACAACTTTTTTGAAACCTTTTTTTCAGTTATATATTCCTTGGGCAATGAAGCACATAATCCAAGCAAAACAACAAGGAACAGCTTCGTGTTTGTTCACAAACACTTAATGTCTAGTTTTGATTGAGACCCTCTCTAGGACGTGTGGCATGGCCCAGCTTAGGATATCAAGGTACATGAGCTGACTAGTATATACCAAAGACAGGAACAGTGGAAATAATGTCAGCATGTACTGTACATTTGTCTCCTTTGATTTCAACAAGTCCCCCGTAGAAACTTGATTATTAAATTATATGACTATTAAACGAAGAATCTAAACTCTGTATTTTATAATTATATGATATTTTAATGTGATGTACACACACTGTGCAGTTCATTCTATGCATGGCGTGTTTTGATCAACCATTAATACAGTGCTAATACACATCGGTGCATATGGGTACAACCAACACTACACACACCAACAGCACTTGTAATAATAACAACAGAAAACTAAGAGTTGTTAAATATATTGGTAACTTACCGCAACCGATTTCGTCGATGTAGTTTGAGCAGTCGAACACACCATTGCAAACAGCATCGGCTGACAGGCACTTCAAATCAGGCAAACACAGTATCTGATTTCCATCGCATTCCGCTGAATCAAATCAAGCGAAATTTCAATTGAATACTTTAATTATAATCGGCCATATGTTCAAAAGCATGAGCTTTCAAATACTACATTTCCGTGCAGAACAACGAACAATTTCACAGCGCTACAGTGCCAAGACATACCAGCGTGAAGGCCGAGTCACACTGCAGCGATAAAAAACCCGATAAATCACGACGCAAAGAGAACGCATTATATTGGTTGAATTGCTCCACGCAGAATACGCACACGCTCATTCAACCGATGGAGTACGTCCTCTTTGCGTCGTTATCGTTATCGTTCGCGTTATCGCTGCAGTGGGACCGGGCCTTAAGAGTAAAAAAAAACAATATTTAAATTAAAATAGGGTTTATCAAAAAAACACGAAGTCGTCAGATTCAGGGTCACCTTGTACCCCTTTTCAAAAATTAATCAAAATATCACACAACAGTGTACCTTTCCATCCAGTATAGTTCTGCGCAAACAGAACTATGGTCTCGTTATCGGAGCACCCATGAAACAACTGAGATGAGAATTGAATCCAAATTTCATTTGTCTTGACGAAGACTAACTTCACATGATGATTCTGCTTATAAACGTCATCCACCAAAGACGATGAATCCGAACGGTTGTGTCCCTCTCCAATTAAGATCTGCTGGCCCGGTGAAGAACTCAAGCGAGTCAAGTTGACTGTTATTATCAAGCCAGGCCTACTAGTAATCAACCATACACATGTGTATATGTGTGACCCGGGACTTAATATAAATAGTTCTATCATGGCGTCATCGGTTACGTTGATATATGGCGAGCCGCATAGTGATTCTGAAAGAATACCAAATAAAACTAGATATTAAGTGTTCCTTTCTTAAACATGAACACAGGGGTTTCCGTTGCTGGAACAATATCATGAGTTATTGCTGACAATTAAATGCGGTATGCTTATCTTAAGTATTGGTCCTTTTATCAATCAACATTTATTACGGGTTATGTTAACCCCAATAATAATCATGATCACAAACGTACTGTTAAAAACACCACCACGGGGTAAGTGACTCAGTGGTTTGATGTTGGTGTAATGGAAAGTTTTTAGACTGTGTTTTCCACAAATCCATTCCATACGATATACTTCCCGCTTTATTACCTATTTGACTTGTCACTGCTTTGAAATCACAAGACAACACACCGGGGCCGGAAACACGTATACTGTTGCTTGGCGAGAAGAAAATCTCCGGCAGACAGGGGTCGCTGGACAAGCCATCGTAGAATAATCGAGACAAGGTAAGATCATAGTTGTCATCCACGCTTCCCAATTGCAGTCCCCGTGTTGCGTTACTGTCGTTATACTGGCATGTCACTTGTAAGTGTAGGTCATCAAGAGTTCGAGCAATCACACAGTTAAAACCACCAGCCGAACGGTCGGCTGTCCTCGTTGAGTTCACTCGGGGAATAATCAACTCTGTGCACCCAGTTGAGCTGTTTTGAGATTCTGCTGGGTAAACATTAATAAGGTTTTTTAATATAGTAAAACAGACAATGCATGATAGTAGGAACTACTTTACTCACAGACCTCGACATTGCAGATTACATTGCCCTACTCACAGTTGAACATCGAGAAGACAAAGTTTATGACATACAATACAGATAATGAGGGTATATCTTTGCCTCCCCCATCCTCTTCCTCCTCCTGCTCCTCCCCTGCTCCTCCTTCTCCTCCCCTTCCTCCTCCTCCTCCCCTCTTCACATCCTCACCCTCCCTCCTCCTCTTTCTCCTCCCCCTCCTGCCCATACTCCATCTCATCCCTCCTCCCTCTCACCCATCCCCTCCTCATCACCTCCCTCCTCCGTTTGTGTGTTCTTCGTTATTAATAATAATACTAATAATAATAATAATAATAATAATAATAATAATAATAATAATAATAATAATAATAATAATAATAATAATAATAATAATAATAATAATAATAATAATAAACGGTTATTCTAAAACGCATAATACAATAAAGTCTCTATGCGCTTGGGTGAGTGAACAGTTGTGTTTTAAGTTGCAATTTAAATTGTTCCAGGGTGGGGCAGTTTATGATTTGGTGTGGTACATTGTTCCGTAGTTCGGGTGCAGTAAATTGGAAGGCACGTTGAGAATGAGTCTTTTAATGAGGCCCCTTCATAATGTATTTGATATGCAGCATCCGAAACCGAGTGATCTATAATTTTGATTTTGAGAGTTCCATTTCTCTATTTTACATAAAACAGATTTCCCTATTAAATATCAAAAATGTGTGTTTGGTGATAAAATGATTCACCTGACTGCTTTGTGGTCAAACGGTTCACAATAACCTTTCGTTAACAAATATACAGCAATCTGTTTAATTTGTCTTGAAGGCGCGAATATGGACATTTATCTTAAATTCAAAGTTACGTTTTTGCAAATCCAAGTTACGTAGATGTTACATGCAAATCTTTATAATCATGATTATCAACAATCCAGATGAACTTATTTATAGAATTGGATATTCATAAATACCCCAGACAGTTTCGTCACTCCTATTGGTGTCCATTTTGATAACATCCACTGGTTGGCAATATTTTGTTTACTTTTAACTTTAAGATTAGAAGAAGAGGCTAGCATATTAATTCAGGTTAAGATTTAGGCAATAAGCCTGACATTTGAAAACGTGGTGATTGACTGAAACAATACCTCTGCATCCAAGGAGTTCAATACGTAGGACTGGGCCGCTATGCCAGGCTGTAGGTCTGATGCGGATGTACCGTGCTTGAATAGGCTGCTGGAATATATTGGTAACTGGTGTGTTCCCATCAGTGTTGCCAATGAATGTCTGTAAAAAATAAATACAAACCAGAGGTGGAGACACAAATCAATACAAATGATAATTTACACTTTGGTTATAAATAGTGGCTGTACTGCATTATTGGAGTGTCTATTTTTTAATGAATATTGGTAACTGGAGTGGAGCGTAGTTCTTCCTCCATGATTGGAGTTACCAGAGAATGTCTGTCAAAGGAATCAAAGGTGGTCATGATAATACATATATGCAGTAATAACAATTGATACATAAATCCTGAATATAGGCTGTACTGCTTTATTGAAGTGTATTTAGTTTATAAGGAATACATGTTAGGTTGGAGAGTGTCTTTGCTGAGTACTCTTACCTGTGGTGTAGAGTCCCCATTAACATACAGCCATGCAGTGCCATCAATGCTGTATTGTACCTGGTAGTGTGTCACCCACTCAAACATGCTTAGACTTGGATCGCCCTGTGTGACGACGCCCTCAATATGCATGGGGTCAAAACCCATATATACTTGAAGCCATGAACCAACGAACTGTCCCCTAGCTGCGTACCAACAACGGTTCAGGTTCAGTCGTGCATTACTCGGCTGATAATATGAACTCGCATGACTAGATGCTGTGATCCTATCATCAGGAATCATCCCGTCTTCCATTCCTAGCTTATGTCCACACTGTATATCAACTGGAACCAAACACATCGCATTAAAAAGCAGTCTACTGAAGCGTGTACAATAGGTGGAAGTGTTAGTAACTTGGCAGCACTTTTTCTAATCGAACATATACATATAATAACCAACCTGTGAAAGTTCGAGATCAATCGGCCATCTGGTTCAGGAGAAAAAAAGTGAAAAACCGACGATATAATTCTGTTCTTCGTGCATGTCGTGTGAATTTCAAATGCTTGCACAATTCCTAGGACAGATTTTTGAATGTCACACTCACGCGTTTGAAACAAGAAATAGACCGCTATTTTATGAAAGAAAGCAATTTTATTGTGAACGGTCGTTGGTACAGTCGCTCCTACTCAGGCTTCGGGGAGAGAGTGCCCGTCTGCAGTTGGTTAGAAAGGTCACCGAAGGGCCAATCTTTGATAAGCGATCTACTATGCTTTAGCGCGTAGGATCTGGAGACGGTGGGTGTGTGTACTTGTCATCGCCGGGAAGCGAGGTATTCTGTGTGAATACACACTCGCACATCGAGGACTTTGAGCACAGCGAGGACGTCCTCGCTTTGAAAAATTGTGATAAATGCAGCATTATAGCCAGTTTGGACGCCACTGAGATATCTAAGCTTTTGGGACTAATCCTCGGTTTACGTCATTTTCGAGAGGAGTATGTGTGAGTTAACACCATTCTGTTGCCGGTTAGCACTCTTGGATGGTTACATCGCCCTCTGTTGATATGAAGTTTCCTTCTTGTAGGTAGTAGAGGCGGCCATTTCTAATCCTGAACTCATTTATGCATGACGGTTAGCTTATTCGATTTGAGTCGGGTAGCGTGGCTGGTTGCAGGTGTCATGGGGACGCATCATAAACATTGAGTGCATTGCATCCACCAGGACCCTAGAGACAACCATTCGACCCATGGCAGCTCTCGAGAGAAGACAATAAATGGTGAGTGATCTAAGTGTAAATAAATTTCCATGTAATCCTTACTGTACTGACTACATCACTATACTACTATATACAGTCGTTTGACCAGTTAACGATTCCTTACACTTGTCAACAAACACATAATAGTTAAATGATTTAGGACATTACCAATTTAAGTTTATGCCTGTGATTAAGAATTAACCCCTAATAATACGTAATAATATGTCTCCTTTGATTTCAACTAGTCCCCCGTAGAAACTTGATTATTAAATTATATGACTATTAAACGAAGAATCTAAACTCTGTATTTTATAATTATAAGATATGTTAATGTGATGTACACACACTGTGCAGTTTATTCTATGCATGGCGTGTTTTGATCAACCATTAATACAGTGCTAATACACATCGGTGCATATGGGTACAACCAACACTACACACACCAACAGCACTTGTAATAATAACAACAGAAAACTAAGAGTTGTTAAATATATTGGTAACTTACCGCAACCGATTTCGTCGATGTAGTTTGAGCAGTCGAACACACCATTGCAAACAGCATCGGCTGACAGGCACTTCAAATCAGGCAAACACAGTATCTGATTTCCATCGCATTCCGCTGAATCAAATCAAGCGAAATTTCAATTGAATACTTTAATTATAATCGGCCATATTTTCAAAAGCATGAGCTTTCAAATACTACATTTCCGTGCAGAACAACGAACAATTTCACAGCGCTACAGTGCCAAGACATACCAGCGTGAAGGCCAAGTCACACTGCAGCGATAAAAAACCCGATAACGATCACGACGCAAAGAGAATGCATTATATTGGTTGAATTGCTCCACGCAGAATACGCACACGCTCGTTCAACCGATGGAGTACGTTCTCTTTGCGTCGTTATCGTTATCGTTCGCGTTATCGATGCAGTGGGACCGGGCCTTAAGAGTAAAAAAAAAACAATATTTAAAATAAAATAGGGTTTATCAAAAAAACACGAAGTCGTCAGATTCAGGGTCACCTTGTACCCCTTTTCAAAAATTAATCAAAATATCACACAACAGTGTACCTTTCCATCCAGTATAGTTCTGCGCAAACAGAACTATGGTCTCGTTATCGGAGCACCCATGAAACAACTGAGATGAGAGTTGAATCCAAATTTCATTTGTCTTGACGAAGACTAACTTCACATGATGATTCTGCTTATAAACGTCATCCACCAAAGACGATGAATCCGAACGGTTGTGTCCCTCTCCAATTAAGATCTGCTGGCCCGGTGAAGAACTCAAGCGAGTCAAGTTGACTGTTATTATCAAGCCAGGCCTACTAGTAATCAACCATACACATGTGTATATGTGTGACCCGGGACTTAATATAAATAGTTCTATCATGGCGTCATCGGTTACGTTGATATATGGCGAGCCGCACAGTGATTCTGAAAGAATACCAAATAAACTAGATATTAAGTGTTCCTTTCTTAAACATGAACACAGGGGTTTCCGTTGCTGGAACAATATCATGAGTTATTGCTGACAATTAAATGCGGTATGCTTATCTTAAGTATTGGTCCTTTTATCAATCAACATTTATTACGGGTTATGTTAACCCCAATAATAATCATGATCACAAACGTACTGTTAAAAACACCACCACGGGGTAAGTGACTCAGTGGTTTGATGTTGGTGTAATGGAAAGTTTTTAGACTGTGTTTTCCACAAATCCATTCCATACGATATACTTCCCGCTTTATTACCTATTTGACTTGTCACTGCTTTGAAATCACAAGACAACACACCGGGGCCGGAAACACGTATACTGTTGCTTGGCGAGAAGAAAATCTCCGGCAGACAGGGGTCGCTGGACAAGCCATCGTAGAATAATCGAGACAAGGTAAGATCATAGTTGTCATCCACGCTTCCCAATTGCAGTCCCCGTGTTGCGTTACTGTCGTTATACTGGCATGTCACTTGTAAGTGTAGGTCATCAAGAGTTCGAGCAATCACACAGTTAAAACCACCAGCCGAACGGTCGGCTGTCCTCGTTGAGTTCACTCGGGGAATAATCAACTCTGTGCACCCAGTTGAGCTGTTTTGAGATTCTGCTGGGTAAACATTAATAAGGTTTTTTAATATAGTAAAACAGACAATGCATGATAGTAGGAACTACTTTACTCACAGACCTCGACATTGCAGATTACATTGCCCTACTCACAGTTGAACATCGAGAAGACAAAGTTTATGACATACAATACAGATAATGAGGGTATATCTTTGCCTCCCCCATCCTCTTCCTCCTCCTGCTCCTCCCCTGCTCCTCCTTCTCCTCCCCTTCCTCCTCCTCCTCCCCTCTTCACATCCTCACCCTCCCTCCTCCTCTTTCTCCTGCCCATACTCCTGCCCATACTCCATCTCATCCCTCCTCCCTCTCACCCATCCCCTCCTCATCACCTCCCTCCTCCGTTTGTGTGTTCTTCGTTATTAATAATAATAATAATAATAATAATAATAATAATAATAATAATAATAATAATAATAATAATAATAATAATAATAATAATAATAATAATAATAATAATAATAATAATAATAATAATAATAATAATAATAATAATAATAAACGGTTATTCTAAAACGCATAATACAATAAAGTCTCTATGCGCTTGGGTGAGTGAACAGTTGTGTTTTAAGTTGCAATTTAAATTGTTCCAGGGTGGGGCAGTTTATGATTTGGTGTGGTACATTGTTCCGTAGTTCGGGTGCAGTAAATTGGAAGGCACGTTGAGAATGAGTCTTTTAATGAGGCCCCTTCATAATGTATTTGATATGCAGCATCCGAAACCGAGTGATCTATAATTTTGATTTTGAGAGTTCCATTTCTCTATTTTACATAAAACAGATTTCCCTATTAAATATCAAAAATGTGTGTTTGGTGATAAAATGATTCACCTGACTGCTTTGTGGTCAAACGGTTCACAATAACCTTTCGTTAACAAATATACAGCAATCTGTTTAATTTGTCTTGAAGGCGCGAATATGGACATTTTTCTTAAATTCAAAGTTACGTTTTTGCAAATCCAAGTTACGTAGATGTTACATGCAAATCTTTATAATCATGATTATCAACAATCCAGATGAACTTATTTATAGAATTGGATATTCATAAATACCCCAGACAGTTTCGTCACTCCTATTGGTGTCCATTTTGATAACATCCACTGGTTGGCAATATTTTGTTTACTTTTAACTTTAAGATTAGAAGAAGAGGCTAGCATATTAATTCAGGTTAAGATTTAGGCAATAAGTCTGACATTTGAAAACGTGGTGATTGACTGAAACAATACCTCTGCATCCAAGGAGTTCAATACGTAGGACTGGGCCGCTATGCCAGGCTGTAGGTCTGATGCGGATGTACCGTGCTTGAATAGGCTGCTGGAATATATTGGTAACTGGTGTGTTCCCATCAGTGTTGCCAATGAATGTCTGTAAAAAATAAATACAAACCAGAGGTGGAGACACAAATCAATACAAATGATAATTTACACTTTGGTTATAAATAGTGGCTGTACTGCATTATTGGAGTGTCTATTTTTTAATGAATATTGGTAACTGGAGTGGAGCGTAGTTCTTCCTCCATGATTGGAGTTACCAGAGAATGTCTGTCAAAGGAATCAAAGGTGGTCATGATAATACATATATGCAGTAATAACAATTGATACATAAATCCTGAATATAGGCTGTACTGCTTTATTGAAGTGTATTTAGTTTATAAGGAATACATGTTAGGTTGGAGAGTGTCTTTGCTGAGTACTCTTACCTGTGGTGTAGAGTCCCCATTAACATACAGCCATGCAGTGCCATCAATGCTGTATTGTACCTGGTAGTGTGTCACCCACTCAAACATGCTTAGACTTGGATCGCCCTGTGTGACGACGCCCTCAATATGCATGGGGTCAAAACCCATATATACTTGAAGCCATGAACCAACGAACTGTCCCCTAGCTGCGTACCAACAACGGTTCAGGTTCAGTCGTGCATTACTCGGCTGACCATAAATCGCATGACTAGATGCTGTGATCCTATCATCAGGAATCATCCCGTCTTCCATTCCTAGCTTATGTCCACACTGTATATCAACTGGAACCAAACACATCGCATTAAAAAGCAGTCTACTGAAGCGTGTACAATAGGTGGAAGTGTTAGTAACTTGGCAGCACTTTTTCTAATCGAACATATACATATAATAACCAACCTGTGAAAGTTCGAGATCAATCGGCCATCTGGTTCAGGAGAAAAAAAGTGAAAAACCGACGATATAATTCTGTTCTTCGTGCATGTCGTGTGAATTTCAAATGCTTGCACAATTCCTAGGACAGATTTTTGAATGTCACACTCACGCGTTTGAAACAAGAAATAGACCGCTATTTTATGAAAGAAAGCAATTTTATTGTGAACGGTCGTTGGTACAGTCGCTCCTACTCAGGCTTCGGGGAGAGAGTGCCCGTCTGCAGTTGGTTAGAAAGGTCACCGAAGGGCCAATCTTTGATAAGCGATCTACTATGCTTTAGCGCGTAGGATCTGGAGACGGTGGGTGTGTGTACTTGTCATCGCCGGGAAGCGAGGTATTCTGTGTGAATACACACTCGCACATCGAGGACTTTGAGCACAGCGAGGACGTCCTCGCTTTGAAAAATTGTGATAAATGCAGCATTATAGCCAGTTTGGACGCCACTGAGATATCTAAGCTTTTGGGACTAATCCTCGGTTTACGTCATTTTCGAGAGGAGTATGTGTGAGTTAACACCATTCTGTTGCCGGTTAGCACTCTTGGATGGTTACATCGCCCTCTGTTGATATGAAGTTTCCTTCTTGTAGGTAGTAGAGGCGGCCATTTCTAATCCTGAACTCATTTATGCATGACGGTTAGCTTATTCGATTTGAGTCGGGTAGCGTGGCTGGTTGCAGGTGTCATGGGGACGCATCATAAACATTGAGTGCATTGCATCCACCAGGACCCTAGAGACAACCATTCGACCCATGGCAGCTCTCGAGAGAAGACAAGAAATGGTGAGTGATCTAAGTGTAAATAAATTTCCATGTAATCCTTACTGTACTGACTACATCACTATACTACTATATACAGTCGTTTGACCAGTTAACGATTCCTTACACTTGTCAACAAACACATAATAGTTAAATGATTTAGGACATTACCAATTTAAGTTTATGCCTGTGATTAAGAATTAACCCCTAATAATACGTACCCCAGTTGGAATTCCACAAGTTCAATAATGGATTTGTTTTCAACACATCTCATGACACGAAACGTATATTTTTAGGCCTATGTCTATAGCTATGTCTTTAAGAAAAGAGATGAACATCAAACATGTTTGTTTGCTTAAAAAAGTGGATCTGAATGATTTTCAGCAGAAACGAGAGGAACATCTAACATTATTAAAAACGACATTATGTTATGAAGCAAAGTTAACTATCGCTTATATAAAATCACGCCGCACGGGAATTCTCCGTTTCGGCATACATTGTACGTTATACGGTACGAGTTGACTCGGGTACGAGTTGACTCGGGTACGAGTTGACTCGGGTACGAGTTGACTCGGGTACGAGTTGACTCGGGTACGAGTTGACTCGGGTACGAGTTGACTTGGGTACATCATTTTGGGTACGAGTTGACTTGGGTACGAGTTGACCTTTTTACGTCGTGAGGGGTCGTGAGTTGTCGGTATTTAGTGCGACCCTTATGACATGTTCCACTAAACCGATCGATATGTTACATAATTTGTATGTCTTCTTTCTAGTATGAAGAAGGGGACAGCGTAATGGCACTGTGGCCACCAGACTCGTCATGGTATCCAGCTGTAATCACCTCCATAACCAAAGGTATTTAATAATAGTGATAATAACACATTCTTATATAGCGCATTTCACAATAAACCGTATCAATGCGCTTTACATTAGTCCCCTGGTCATTGGGCCAATAAACATCCCTTTCATCTTTCTCAGCTCCCATTAGGGAGTATACAGCCCCGAGCTGCCGTGGCGCTCCGAAAGCTTTTCATTCACATATTTAAACAAGCAGTGTTTCAGCAATGGTGAAGTGTCTTGCTTATGGACACAGGTGTCACAGCTGGGGATTCCATATAAAATAAGACCAAGGCCAAACTGCATAGAGCTGCTAAGCACAAAACTTTGCTTAGCATGACATTTTTGCCTTGATAAAAACGGGATTACCATTCATGTTTCCACATGATTTTCAGGATAAGCAAACAACAGCTGAGTGCCAGTAAAAAGCAGTATCCAACAAATGGAAATTTTGTTGGTAATCATGTTTTTATGAGGGAAGAAACTGCATGATAAGCAAATTTTTGTGCTTAGCATCTCTATGAAATTGGGCCCTGGACTCAGCGGGGATCCCACCGGACTCAGGCCGGAAGAAGGAATTCACAGCAACATCATGGTTTCCTACCGGGATCTCGATTTATTTTGTAAGAACCGGGATTCCCGGCAGGATAAATCACAACCGGCATCCTTAAATAGGAAGTCAAATTAGATTGTTGATAGTGATATTTATTTTTACTTAATTATAAATAGTGTTCAACTTGAAATCGAAATACATGTTGTTCATATCGTGAACTCTCAGGAAGTTTTGAGTTATTACATAACCTGATGATACCCATCCTGACGATAGCACTACATGTACTTCATATAACTTTCCCAGTGTTTTCATTAGGGTAAGAATTTTTTTCTGAAAATCTTCCACACTGTAAACCTACCTCAATATGCAGTCCTTTAGGGAGTATAAATTAGCAGAACCACTGCCAACATGTGAGGACCTCTTATACATGTAGCCCCATTATAATAATAATAATAATGAAAATAATAATAATAAGAAGAATTGTAATGCGCACATATCCACCCTGCTGGGTGTCAAGGCGCAGTAAAACCAAAACACGAAACAAAAACAAAACACAACACAAAGAAAAACAGACACAATAAAATTAGTCTTTGAAAACCTGTGACATAAGATAAGTTTTGAGAAGAGACTTGAATTTTGCGGTACAAAAACAAGATCGACGATTAAGTGGTAGAGAGTTCCAGATGCGTGGCGCAGCTGAAGAAAAAGACCTGTCTCCCCATTAGTGTCGAGACTTGGGTTCAATGAGGAGAAGCATGGAACTTGATCGAAGATTGCTTGATGGAGTGTAAACTTGAAGCAGTTGAGAAATATAGTGGGGAGCCTTGTCATTAAGAGCTTTGTGGACAATGAGCATCAGCTTGAAGATGATTCGTTGAGAGATAGGGAGCCAGTGTGGTTGTTTCAGAATGGGGGCGATAGAACATGATTTTCTAGACAGTGTCACAATGCGGGCAGCAGTATTTTGGAGCCGTTGAAGTCGGGAAATCTGGTTGTTAGGAAGACTGTAAGGAAAAGCATTGCCGTTGTCAAGACGAGAAGTAACAAATGCGTGAATGACCTTTCAGTGGCACTTTTGTCCAAGTACTTGCGAATCTTACCTATATTCCTGATGTGATATGATGATAAACGAACAATGTTGTTGATGTGTGGCTAAAGTGTCATCGATGAATCAAAAATAACCTCTAAGTTCCGAGCGTTCAGCGAGGGAGCTATCCGAGCATCATCAATGGAGATTGTATGGCACTGAAACCTTAGTTAACTGTTGACGTGACCCAAATAGAAGGAAGTTTTGTTGTGTCCAACGTCGAATCTCTTGGATGCATTTCTCAAGTCTTGCAATAGATGCATTGGCGTTTTTTGAGAAGATTTAAACGTGATTTATAGCCACGAATCGGTAAAGTGTACAGCGTAAACCACCTTCCCTCCTCCGTTTGTGTGTTTTTCGTTATTGTCCCTCATATTTAGAGAAGTACAAGTCAATTCTTTAGGCCCCTTTAAAATGCTTTAAAGGGGAGCTATGCAACCACCGATATTCATTTTCAAATTGTAAATTCGAGACAATAACTTACGTGATTTGGCCAGATGAGATATTGTACTCAACGCTATCAGAGTGCAAATGAAAGATGCGGCTCTGTCCATGCTGTGATACGTCACTTAGTAATAGCTCATTTAAAATAGGTAGGCTGGGCTGTAAGAAAAAAAAAAGTAGACCTAATTAGACAAAACCATAATAACTAGTCGAGTGTTCCTGGGGTCCCTTAAAACTGGTTTAGAATTTTTTGGCGTGAGACGAGAAGGAAACAACCACAAAAGTTTATACGCAGCAGAAATAGCAGCACAACAGCAGCCACAGAGGGAGCAGTATAGCAGCAGCAGCTGTAGCTTCATCATTAGCAGATAAAGCAGTATCAACAGCAGTACCTGTACCAGTGACAGTAACACTATCAATATCTACAAAGCAAATGCAGTATAAGCTGTAGCATCATCATCATCATCATCATCAGCAGCAGCAGCAGCAGCAGCACAAATGGTTGCAGCAGAAACATCAGTAGTAGCGTTTTAGCGGTAAATAGCAGCACAACAGCAGCCACAGAGGGAGCAGTACAGCAACAACAGCTGTAGCTTCATGATTAACAGATAAAGCAGTATCATGAGCAGTAGCTGTACCAATGCCAGTAACACTATCAATATCAATATAGCAAACGCAGTATAAGCAGCAGCATCATCATCACCATCATCATCATCAGCAGCAGCAGCAGCAGCAGCAGCAGCAAAAATGGTTGCAGCAGAAACATCAGTAGTAGCGTTTTAGCGGTAAATAGCAGCACGACAGCAGCCACAGAGGGAGCAGTACAGCAGCAACAGCTGTAGCTTCATCATTAGCAGATAAAGCAGTATCAACAGCAGTAGCTGTACCAGTGCCAGTAACAATATCAATATCTACAAAGCAAATTCAGTATAAGCTGTAGCATCATCATCATCAGCAGCAGCAGCAGCAACAGCAGCACCAGCACCAGCAGCAACAGCAGCAGCAGCAGCAGCAGCAGCAGCAGCAGCAGCAGCAGCAGCAGCAGCAGCAGCAGCAGCAGCAGCAGTAAAAGTAGCTGCATCAGGCATAATAATATCATCAACCTTTATAATAGCAGCAGCAGCATCAGTAGCGAATCAGTACCAATGGCACTAACGGATAGCAAGAATAGCATCAGAAGCAGCACTAACTGGAGAGGACCTCGAATCTGTGTTTAAAGAAGAAAAAAACCGAAAGAAAGTAATATTTCACATAGCGCTTATACCATGGGCTTGCGGTGAAGAGCACCGGTATCAAGCTTTGGTGTTCCTGATCAGCAGAGTGTGGGTTCGAGTCCCGGTCGTGACACTTCGTGTCCCGAAGCACTTAACCATGATTATTCGTAAAATTGGGGGGGGGGGTAGGGGGTTATAATAATAATATTAACATCGAAGGCAAGGTGCTATGGGTGAACCCCATCTCTTTACGATTAAGCAAATGTGTTCCTTTACGTGCATTTTACAACAAACTGAACCAACAGCTTTATGTTCAATCCGGAAGGACGAAACAATGTTTAAGTGTTTTGCTTAATGACACACGCGTCAGTACTGGGACTCCAACCCACACTCTGCTGGTCAGAAACACCAGAGTTTGAATTCGGTGCTTTTATAAAACCCTTCGGTCACGACACTTCCACAGGTAGTGCATTTTGTTCTACCAGCCATGCTTCTGATGGATGACACCCACACATACAGTCGTATTGCATTTAAAGGGGTTACCCCCTCTCAACCTAAGGAGAAGGTGGTTAAACGCCTCTCTTAATATTCACGCAGGGCGTCATATTTCTTAACCAAAGAGTAGGCGCACGTTCGCCACCCCTTTCAGTGGCCGATGGCCTCGTTTTGGGTTAGAATTATGACGTACTCATGCATAAATTTCAAGAGAGGCGTATTGCCCCTCGAAAATAGTTATTTGCAGCCCACACTTTGAAATGGCCCTCGGGCCTTGTGTGATTTAAGAATGAAAATCACTTCTAGACAATTTCACTGTGGAACGATCCGCAAGCGTTCATGGCAGGGCAACAAATAAGTTGTATGCTGTCAACTGTCGGCTTTTAATTGTCCACTGACGACAAGCAAACAATGAGTGGTACACTTAGGTCCAATTTAGTTTTGCTGAATTCCAATTCAAATCGGTGGCCTATTTAGTTTGATAAGCATAATTTTCTCTTAGTAGAGCATGCAGACAGTGAATAAACAAACAAGGACATGCAAATATAACGTACCTTAATTGCTAGCTGACAATTAACTACAGAAATAGCTTGTTATGTTAAATCGCTCCATCTCATAAACAAATATGTGGCCCACTTTAGTTAGGTTGAGCAAAGAATAAGAAACAAATGAGCAGATGCAAATCAATGGATCTGTGGCTGTCATAGTCCACTTTTGAATAGTGTTTTTTTCTATACAACCAAAGTAATGGAACACGAACTTATGTCAAAAACCGCCCTATTCGATGACTCTGAAATGAAGTCTTTGGCAGACTTAAATTTTATCACGCAACACAAACAAAATAAGGGAATGCAAATCAACAGACATTCTGCTGTCAATTACCGGCCGTATTAACTATTGCTAGCCGACACACAACCAACGTAATTAAATACAAAACTGGTGCTAAAAATTGCTTTGTTTGAATCTAAAATCCAACATTTTAGTTGGATTGGAAATATCCTTTTAATCCTGGTAGGGACGGGAGAAAATGCACAAAACGATGCCTTTGGAGAAGTATTATCATTTGTTGGGTCTGGAAGTTAGTTCCTATTGCGGCTTATCATTTGATATCTGAAATAAAAAGTAGCATCCCGTTAAGGTGATTCCATGGTAGTTTGGGAGCTTATTAAAAGTCGGGCACGTTCCTAGCGCAAAAGAACGTTCCTATGGGCATATGTCCGCGATCATGTGGATCGCTGGAGCGGTCCACAGGACCTCTGCACTGTGCCGGTGACCCAAAACGGTCCACAGGACCGCTGCACTGTGCCGGTGACCCAAAACGGTCCACCGGACCGCTGCACTGTGCCGGCGACCCAAAACAGTCCACAGAAGGTGGTTAAACGCCTCTCTTAATATTCACGCAGGGCGTCATATTTCTTACCCAAAGAGTAGGCGCACGTTCGCCACCCCTTTCAGTGGCCGATGGCCTCGTTTTGGGTTAGAATTATGACGTACTCATGCATAAATTTCAAGAGAGGCGTATTGCCCATTGAAAATAGTTATTTGCAGCCCACACTTTGAAATGGCCCTCGGGCCTTGTGTGATTTAAGAATGAAAATCACTTCTAGACAATTTCACTGTGGAACGATCCGCAAGCGTTCATGGCAGGACAACAAATAAGTTGTATGCTGTCAACTGTCGGCTTTTAATTGTCCACTGACGACAAGCAAACAATGAGTGGAACACTAAGGTCCAATTTAGTTTTGCTGAAATCCAATTCAAATCAGTTTGATAAGCATAATTTTCTCTTAGTAGAGCATGCAGACAGTGAATAAACAAACATGGACATGCAAATATAACGTACCTTAATTGCTAGCTGACAATTAACTACAGAAATAGCTTGTTATGTTAAATCGCTCCATCTCATAAACAAATATGTGGCCAACTTTAGTTAGATTGAGCAAAGAATAAGAAACAAACAAGCAGATGCAAATCAATGGATCTGTGGCTGTCATAGTCCACTTTTAAATAGTGTTATTTTTTTATACAACCAAAGTAATGGAACACGAACTTATGTCAAAAACCGCCCTATTCGATGACTCTGAAATGAAGTCTTTGGCAGACTTAAATTTTATCACGCACCACAAACAAAATAAGGGAATGCAAATCAACAGACATTCTGCTGTCAATTACCGGCCGTATTAACTATTGCTAGCTGACACACAACCAACGTAATTAAACACAAAACTGGTGCTAAAAATTGCTTTGTTTGAATCTAAAATCCAACATTTTAGTTGAATTGGAAATATCCTTTTAATCCTGGTAGGGACGGGAGAAAATGCACAAAACGATGTCTTTGGAGAAGTATTATCATTTGTTGGGTCTTAAAGTTAGTTCCTATTGCGGCTTATCATTTGATATCTGAAATAAAAAGTAGCATCCCGTTAAGGTGATTTCATTTGTAGTTTGGGAGCTTATTAAAAGTCGGGCACGTTCCTAGCTCAAAAGAACGTTCCTATAGGCATATGTCCGCGATCATGTGGATCGCTGGAACGGTCCACAGGACCGCTGCACTGTGCCGGTGACCCAAAACGGTCCACAGGACCGCTGCACTGTGCCGGTGACCCAAAACGGTCCACATGACCGCTGCACTGTGCCGGCGGCCCAAAAGGAAGGGAGAAGTGTTCTGTCGTTCGTATTCTCTTCGTATTTGTTCTTTAATGCTAAACAATTACTTCCTCTGAAGTGTTTATCATCGAGGCATGTCAAAAGGTACGTCTCCTGGTCTAGGAAATTAATATAACTTAAAGAGCAATGTCGTTTTCAACATACTATGTTGTATTGTTGCTGTTATTTTTTAAACACCGGGGTGGTTGTGTTGAGCAGACATTTCTTTCGGCATACGTCATGTTCCGTCCACCTGCCCTCGTCGCAACAACACAGATTAGCTATTATCATTTCGCTTCAAATGTTTGGCTCTTCTGTTTATTTATAATGAGAAAATATAATGTGAAATTGAGTGAAAATCAAAGGGGAGTGCAAGTTAAAGGAACACGTTACCTTAGATCGGACGAGTGGGTCTATGAAAAGCGTTTGCAACCCTTTTTTTATAAAATGCATATGGTTGGAAAGATATTTTAAAAGTAGAATACAATAATCCACACAAGTTTGGCTCGGAATTGCGTGGTTTTCCTTTTACTGTGCGAACTAACACGGTCGGTCATTTATGGGAGTCAAAAAATTTACTCACATAAATGGCCGACCGTGTTAGTCGACGAGGTAAAAGGAAAACCGTGCAATTTCGAGGCATGTTTGTGTGGATCATTGTATTCTACTTTACAACATCTTTCTACCCATATGCATTTTATAAAAAACGGTTACAAACGCTTTTCAAAGACCAATTTGACCGATCCAAGGCAACGTGTACCTTTAACTAAATAGCATTGTTGAATAGTTGGTTATTATTTAAGGATACTCAAATACGCTACCTGTAGGCCCTTATTTAATATTACGGCACTGGAGTCAAATATTCACACACCATGACAACATAGTTACTAGGCCTTTACATTACATGAATCGTATTACATAGCGCAGGTTTGCTGTTTCATTTTAAATTTTACGAAATTCCAATCACAAAATAAACAACCTAATAACAATAACAATCCTCAAGTCCTCCAAGATGGTCAGCAATCTACTACGTCAAATACTGTGCACGTAAAACGTGAACGTGATTTCATCGCGTCGAGTGTAGGTTTTTAAACTCTACACGAAATTTGTGTCAGCATGTAAAATTCTATTTTTTCCTGATTTACTGTAAGATTTAAGATGGAATTTTCATTTCAGCAGGAAGCGTTTCACCAAAAAAAATAAAAAATAGTCTGAACTTCACGAGTTGGCAACCTAATTAAGTTGGACAACCCCCTCAAAAAAAAAAAAAAAAAATGAATGTGGTGTGACCT
>NW_022985773.1:0-29173 GCF_902459465.1 Asterias rubens
CGAACCTATGCTCTTTTTTATTAAAGTTTAAAAAAAATAAAAAATAAAACATTTTTAAAACGTCTCCAACTTTTCTGAAGCTGGATTCGATCCCGGGACCCTCCGGTCTAGAGACCAGAGCCCTTCCATTGAGCCACTACTACTCTTACTTCATTTGCGTTCGAGTGTAATGTTATACCCTAGAATGAACAACTTTAAATCAAAACGTAGTAAAAGAACACACGGAAATCGAACCCCGTACCATTGGGTGTAGAGTCCGGAGCCCTTCCATTGAGCCACTACTACTCTTACTTCATTTGCGTTCGAGTGTAATGTTATACCCTAGAATGAACAACTTTAAATCAAAACGTAGTAAAAGAACACACGGAAATCGAACCCCGTACCATTGGGTGTAGAGCCCGGAGCCCTTCCATTAGGCCACTACTACTCTTACTTCATTTGCGTTCGAGTTTAATGTTATACCCTAGAATGAACAACTTTAAATCAAAACGTAGTAAAAGAACACCCGGGAATCGAACTCCGCACCATTGGGCGTAGAGTCCGGAGCCCTTCCATTGAGCCACTACTACTCTTACTTCATTTGCGTTCGAGTGTAATGTTATACCCTAGAATGAACAACTTTAAATCAAAACGTAGTAAAAGAACACACGGAAATCGAACCCCGTACCATTGGGTGTAGAGCCCGGAGCCCTTCCATTAGGCCACTACTACTCTTACTTCATTTGCGTTCGAGTTTAATGTTATACCCTAGAATGAACAACTTTAAATCAAAACGTAGTAAAAGAACACACGGAAATCGAACTCCGCACCATTGGGCGTAGAGTCCGGAGCCCTTCCATTGAGCCACTACTACTCTTACTTCATTTGCGTTCGAGTGTAATGTTATACCCTAGAATGAACAACTTTAAATCAAAACGTAGTAAAAGAACACACGGAAATCGAACCCCGTACCATTGGGTGTAGAGCCCGGAGCCCTTCCATTAGGCCACTACTACTCTTACTTCATTTGCGTTCGAGTTTAATGTTATACCCTAGAATGAACAACTTTAAATCAAAACGTAGTAAAAGAACACACGGAAATCGAACCCCGTACCATTGGGTGTAGAGCCCGGAGCCCTTCCATTAGGCCACTACTACTCTTACTTCATTTGCGTTCGAGTTTAATGTTATACCCTAGAATGAACAACTTTAAATCAAAACGTAGTAAAAGAGCACACGTGAATCGAACCCCGTACCATTGGGTGTAGAGCCCGGAGCCCTTCCATTAGGCCACTACTACTCTTACTTCATTTGCGTTCGAGTTTAATGTTATACCCTAGAATGAACAACTTTAAATCAAAACGTAGTAAAAGAACACACGGAAATCGAACCCCGTACCATTGGGTGTAGAGCCCGGAGCCCTTCCATTAGGCCACTACTACTCTTACTTCATTTGCGTTCGAGTTTAATGTTATACCCTAGAATGAACAACTTTAAATCAAAACGTAGTAAAAGAACACACGGAAATCGAACCCCGTACCATTGGGTGTAGAGCCCGGAGCCCTTCCATTAGGCCACTACTACTCTTACTTCATTTGCGTTCGAGTTTAATGTTATACCCTAGAATGAACAACTTTAAATCAAAACGTAGTAAAAGAACACACGGGAATCGAACCCCGTACCATTGGGTGTAGAGCCCGGAGCCCTTCCATTGGGCCACTACTACTCTTACTTCATTTGCGTTCGAGTTTAATGTTATACCCTAGAATGAACAACTTTAAATCAAAACGTAGTAAAAGAACACACGGAAATCGAACCCCGTACCATTGGGTGTAGAGCCCGGAGCCCTTCCATTAGGCCACTACTACTCTTACTTCATTTGCGTTCGAGTTTAATGTTATACCCTAGAATGAACAACTTTAAATCAAAACGTAGTAAAAGAACACACGGAAATCGAACCCCGTACCATTGGGTGTAGAGCCCGGAGCCCTTCCATTAGGCCACTACTACTCTTACTTCATTTGCGTTCGAGTTTAATGTTATACCCTAGAATGAACAACTTTAAATCAAAACGTAGTAAAAGAACACACGGAATCGAACCCCGTACCATTGGGTGTAGAGCCCGGAGCCCTTCCATTGGGCCACTACTACTCTTACTTCATTTGCGTTCGAGTTTAATGTTATACCCTAGAATGAACAACTTTAAATCAAAACGTAGTAAAAGAACACACGGGAATCGAACCCCGTACCATTGGGTGTAGAGCCCGGAGCCCTTCCATTAGGCCACTACTACTCTTACTTCATTTGCGTTCGAGTTTAATGTTATACCCTAGAATGAACAACTTTAAATCAAAACGTAGTAAAAGAACACACGGAAATCGAACCCCGTACCATTGGGTGTAGAGCCCGGAGCCCTTCCATTAGGCCACTACTACTCTTACTTCATTTGCGTTCGAGTTTAATGTTATACCCTAGAATGAACAACTTTAAATCAAAACGTAGTAAAAGAACACACGGAAATCGAACCCCGTACCATTGGGTGTAGAGCCCGGAGCCCTTCCATTAGGCCACTACTACTCTTACTTCATTTGCGTTCGAGTTTAATGTTATACCCTAGAATGAACAACTTTAAATCAAAACGTAGTAAAAGAACACACGGAAATCGAACCCCGTACCATTGGGTGTAGAGCCCGGAGCCCTTCCATTAGGCCACTACTACTCTTACTTCATTTGCGTTCGAGTTTAATGTTATACCCTAGAATGAACAACTTTAAATCAAAACGTAGTAAAAGAACACACGGGAATCGAACCCCGTACCATTGGGTGTAGAGCCCGGAGCCCTTCCATTAGGCCACTACTACTCTTACTTCATTTGCGTTCGAGTTTAATGTTATACCCTAGAATGAACAACTTTAAATCAAAACGTAGTAAAAGAACACACGGAAATCGAACCCCGTACCATTGGGTGTAGAGCCCGGAGCCCTTCCATTAGGCCACTACTACTCTTACTTCATTTGCGTTCGAGTTTAATGTTATACCCTAGAATGAACAACTTTAAATCAAAACGTAGTAAAAGAACACACGGAAATCGAACCCCGTACCATTGGGTGTAGAGCCCGGAGCCCTTCCATTAGGCCACTACTACTCTTACTTCATTTGCGTTCGAGTTTAATGTTATACCCTAGAATGAACAACTTTAAATCAAAACGTAGTAAAAGAACACACGGAAATCGAACCCCGTACCATTGGGTGTAGAGCCCGGAGCCCTTCCATTAGGCCACTACTACTCTTACTTCATTTGCGTTCGAGTTTAATGTTATACCCTAGAATGAACAACTTTAAATCAAAACGTAGTAAAAGAACACACGGAAATCGAACCCCGTACCATTGGGTGTAGAGCCCGGAGCCCTTCCATTAGGCCACTACTACTCTTACTTCATTTGCGTTCGAGTTTAATGTTATACCCTAGAATGAACAACTTTAAATCAAAACGTAGTAAAAGAACACACGGAAATCGAACCCCGTACCATTGGGTGTAGAGCCCGGAGCCCTTCCATTAGGCCACTACTACTCTTACTTCATTTGCGTTCGAGTTTAATGTTATACCCTAGAATGAACAACTTTAAATCAAAACGTAGTAAAAGAACACACGGAAATCGAACCCCGTACCATTGGGTGTAGAGCCCGGAGCCCTTCCATTAGGCCACTACTACTCTTACTTCATTTGCGTTCGAGTTTAATGTTATACCCTAGAATGAACAACTTTAAATCAAAACGTAGTAAAAGAACACACGGAATCGAACCCCGTACCATTGGGTGTAGAGCCCGGAGCCCTTCCATTGAGGCCACTACTACTCTTACTTCATTTGCGTTCGAGTTTAATGTTATACCCTAGAATGAACAACTTTAAATCAAAACGTAGTAAAAGAACACACGGAAATCGAACCCCGTACCATTGGGTGTAGAGCCCGGAGCCCTTCCATTAGGCCACTACTACTCTTACTTCATTTGCGTTCGAGTTTAATGTTATACCCTAGAATGAACAACTTTAAATCAAAACGTAGTAAAAGAACACACGGAAATCGAACCCCGTACCATTGGGTGTAGAGCCCGGAGCCCTTCCATTAGGCCACTACTACTCTTACTTCATTTGCGTTCGAGTTTAATGTTATACCCTAGAATGAACAACTTTAAATCAAAACGTAGTAAAAGAACACACGGAAATCGAACCCCGTACCATTGGGTGTAGAGCCCGGAGCCCTTCCATTAGGCCACTACTACTCTTACTTCATTTGCGTTCGAGTTTAATGTTATACCCTAGAATGAACAACTTTAAATCAAAACGTAGTAAAAGAACACACGGAAATCGAACCCCGTACCATTGGGTGTAGAGCCCGGAGCCCTTCCATTAGGCCACTACTACTCTTACTTCATTTGCGTTCGAGTTTAATGTTATACCCTAGAATGAACAACTTTAAATCAAAACGTAGTAAAAGAACACACGGAAATCGAACCCCGTACCATTGGGTGTAGAGCCCGGAGCCCTTCCATTAGGCCACTACTACTCTTACTTCATTTGCGTTCGAGTTTAATGTTATACCCTAGAATGAACAACTTTAAATCAAAACGTAGTAAAAGAACACACGGAAATCGAACCCCGTACCATTGGGTGTAGAGCCCGGAGCCCTTCCATTAGGCCACTACTACTCTTACTTCATTTGCGTTCGAGTTTAATGTTATACCCTAGAATGAACAACTTTAAATCAAAACGTAGTAAAAGAACACACGGAAATCGAACCCCGTACCATTGGGTGTAGAGCCCGGAGCCCTTCCATTAGGCCACTACTACTCTTACTTCATTTGCGTTCGAGTTTAATGTTATACCCTAGAATGAACAACTTTAAATCAAAACGTAGTAAAAGAACACACGGAAATCGAACCCCGTACCATTGGGTGTAGAGCCCGGAGCCCTTCCATTAGGCCACTACTACTCTTACTTCATTTGCGTTCGAGTTTAATGTTATACCCTAGAATGAACAACTTTAAATCAAAACGTAGTAAAAGAACACACGGGAATCGAACCCCGTACCATTGGGTGTAGAGCCCGGAGCCCTTCCATTGAGCCACTACTACTCTTACTTCATTTGCGTTCGAGTGTAATGTTATACCCTAGAATGAACAACTTTAAATCAAAACGTAGTAAAAGAACACACGGAAATCGAACCCCGTACCATTGGGTGTAGAGCCCGGAGCCCTTCCATTAGGCCACTACTACTCTTACTTCATTTGCGTTCGAGTTTAATGTTATACCCTAGAATGAACAACTTTAAATCAAAACGTAGTAAAAGAACACACGGAAATCGAACCCCGTACCATTGGGTGTAGAGCCCGGAGCCCTTCCATTAGGCCACTACTACTCTTACTTCATTTGCGTTCGAGTTTAATGTTATACCCTAGAATGAACAACTTTAAATCAAAACGTAGTAAAAGAACACACGGGAATCGAACCCCGTACCATTGGGTGTAGAGCCCGGAGCCCTTCCATTGGGCCACTACTACTCTTACTTCATTTGCGTTCGAGTTTAATGTTATACCCTAGAATGAACAACTTTAAATCAAAACGTAGTAAAAGAACACACGGAAATCGAACCCCGTACCATTGGGTGTAGAGCCCGGAGCCCTTCCATTAGGCCACTACTACTCTTACTTCATTTGCGTTCGAGTTTAATGTTATACCCTAGAATGAACAACTTTAAATCAAAACGTAGTAAAAGAACACACGGAAATCGAACCCCGTACCATTGGGTGTAGAGCCCGGAGCCCTTCCATTAGGCCACTACTACTCTTACTTCATTTGCGTTCGAGTTTAATGTTATACCCTAGAATGAACAACTTTAAATCAAAACGTAGTAAAAGAACACACGGAAATCGAACCCCGTACCATTGGGTGTAGAGCCCGGAGCCCTTCCATTAGGCCACTACTACTCTTACTTCATTTGCGTTCGAGTTTAATGTTATACCCTAGAATGAACAACTTTAAATCAAAACGTAGTAAAAGAACACACGGAAATCGAACCCCGTACCATTGGGTGTAGAGCCCGGAGCCCTTCCATTAGGCCACTACTACTCTTACTTCATTTGCGTTCGAGTTTAATGTTATACCCTAGAATGAACAACTTTAAATCAAAACGTAGTAAAAGAACACACGGAAATCGAACCCCGTACCATTGGGTATAGAGCCCGGAGCCCTTCCATTAGGCCACTACTACTCTTACTTCATTTGCGTTCGAGTTTAATGTTATACCCTAGAATGAACAACTTTAAATCAAAACGTAGTAAAAGAACACACGGGAATCGAACCCCGTACCATTGGGTGTAGAGCCCGGAGCCCTTCCATGAGGCCACTACTACTCTTACTTCATTTGCGTTCGAGTTTAATGTTATACCCTAGAATGAACAACTTTAAATCAAAACGTAGTAAAAGAACACACGGAAATCGAACCCCGTACCATTGGGTGTAGAGCCCGGAGCCTTCCCATTGGGCCACTACTACTCTTACTTCATTTGCGTTCGAGTTTAATGTTATACCCTAGAATGAACAACTTTAAATCAAAACGTAGTAAAAGAACACACGGAAATCGAACCCCGTACCATTGGGTGTAGAGCCCGGAGCCCTTCCATTAGGCCACTACTACTCTTACTTCATTTGCGTTCGAGTTTAATGTTATACCCTAGAATGAACAACTTTAAATCAAAACGTAGTAAAAGAACACACGGAAATCGAACCCCGTACCATTGGGTGTAGAGCCCGGAGCCCTTCCATTGGGCCACTACTACTCTTACTTCATTTGCGTTCGAGTTTAATGTTATACCCTAGAATGAACAACTTTAAATCAAAACGTAGCAAAAGAACACACGGAAATCGAACCCCGTACCATTGGGTGTAGAGCCCGGAGCCCTTCCATTAGGCCACTACTACTCTTACTTCATTTGCGTTCGAGTTTAATGTTATACCCTAGAATGAACAACTTTAAATCAAAACGTAGTAAAAGAACACACGGAAATCGAACCCCGTACCATTGGGTGTAGAGCCCGGAGCCCTTCCATTAGGCCACTACTACTCTTACTTCATTTGCGTTCGAGTTTAATGTTATACCCTAGAATGAACAACTTTAAATCAAAACGTAGTAAAAGATCACCCGGGAATCGAACTCCGCACCATTGGGCGTAGAGTCCGGAGCCCTTCCATTGAGCCACTACTACTCTTACTTCATTTGCGTTCCAGTGTAATGTTATACCCTAGAATGAACAACTTTAAATCAAAACGTAGTAAAAGAACACACGGGAATCGAACCCCGTACCATTGGGTGTAGAGCCCGGAGCCCTTCCATTGGGCCACTACTACTCTTACTTCATTTGCGTTCGAGTGTAATGTTATACCCTAGAATGAACAACTTTAAATCAAAACGTAGTAAAAGAACACACGGAAATCGAACCCCGTACCATTGGGTGTAGAGCCCGGAGCCCTTCCATTGGGCCACTACTACTCTTACTTCATTTGCGTTCGAGTTTAATGTTATACCCTAGAATGAAAAACTTTAAATCAAAACGTAGTAAAAGAACACACGGAAATCGAACCCCGTACCATTGGGTGTAGAGCCCGGAGCCCTTCCATTAGGCCATTACTACTCTTACTTCATTTGCGTTCGAGTTTAATGTTATACCCTAGAATGAACAACTTTAAATCAAAACGTAGTAAAAGAGCACACGGGAATCAAACCCCGTACCATTGGGTGTAGAGCCCGGAGCCCTTCCATTGGGCCACTACTACTCTTACTTCATTTGCGTTCGAGTTTAATGTTATACCCTAGAATGAACAACTTTAAATCAAAACGTAGCAAAAGAACACACGGAAATCGAACCCCGTACCATTGGGTGTAGAGCCCGGAGCCCTTCCATTAGGCCACTACTACTCTTACTTCATTTGCGTTCGAGTTTAATGTTATACCCTAGAATGAACAACTTTAAATCAAAACGTAGTAAAAGAACACACGGAAATCGAACCCCGTACCATTGGGTGTAGAGCCCGGAGCCCTTCCATTAGGCCACTACTACTCTTACTTCATTTGCGTTCGAGTTTAATGTTATACCCTAGAATGAACAACTTTAAATCAAAACGTAGTAAAAGATCACCCGGGAATCGAACTCCGCACCATTGGGCGTAGAGTCCGGAGCCCTTCCATTGAGCCACTACTACTCTTACTTCATTTGCGTTCCAGTGTAATGTTATACCCTAGAATGAACAACTTTAAATCAAAACGTAGTAAAAGAACACACGGGAATCGAACCCCGTACCATTGGGTGTAGAGCCCGGAGCCCTTCCATTGGGCCACTACTACTCTTACTTCATTTGCGTTCGAGTGTAATGTTATACCCTAGAATGAACAACTTTAAATCAAAACGTAGTAAAAGAACACACGGAAATCGAACCCCGTACCATTGGGTGTAGAGCCCGGAGCCCTTCCATTGGGCCACTACTACTCTTACTTCATTTGCGTTCGAGTTTAATGTTATACCCTAGAATGAAAAACTTTAAATCAAAACGTAGTAAAAGAACACACGGAAATCGAACCCCGTACCATTGGGTGTAGAGCCCGGAGCCCTTCCATAAGGCCACTAATACTCTTACTTCATTTGCGTTCGAGTTTAATGTTATACCCTAGAATGAACAACTTTAAATCAAAACGTAGTAAAAGAACACACGGAAATCGAACCCCGTACCATTGGGTGTAGAGCCCGGAGCCCTTCCATTAGGCCACTACTACTCTTACTTCATTTGCGTTCGAGTTTAATGTTATACCCTAGAATGAACAACTTTAAATCAAAACGTAGTAAAAGAACACACGAAAATCAAACCCCGTACCATTGGGTGTAGAGCCCGGAGCCCTTCCATTAGGCCACTACTACTCTTACTTCATTTGCGTTCGAGTTTATTGTTATACCCTAGAATGAACAACTTTAAATCAAAACGTAGTAAAAGATCACCCGGGAATCGAACTCCGCACCATTGGGCGTAAAGTCCGGAGCCCTTCCATTGAGCCACTACTACTCTTACTTCATTTGCGTTCGAGTGTAATGTTATACCCTAGAATGAACAACTTTAAATCAAAACGTAGTAAAAGAACACACGGGAATCGAACCCCGTACCATTGGGTGTAGAGCCCGGAGCCCTTCCATTGAGCCACTACTACTCTTACTTCATTTGCGTTCGAGTGTAATGTTATACCCTAGAATGAACAACTTTAAATCAAAACGTAGTAAAAGAACACACGGAAATCGAACCCCGTACCATTGGGTGTAGAGCCCGGAGCCCTTCCATTAGGCCATTACTACTCTTACTTCATTTGCGTTCGAGTTTAATGTTATACCCTAGAATGAACAACTTTAAATCAAAACGTAGTAAAAGAGCACACGGGAATCAAACCCCGTACCATTGGGTGTAGAGCCCGGAGCCCTTCCATTGGGCCACTACTACTCTTACTTCATTTGCGTTCGAGTTTAATGTTATACCCTAGAATGAACAACTTTAAATCAAAACGTAGCAAAAGAACACACGGAAATCGAACCCCGTACCATTGGGAGTAGAGCCCGGAGCCCTTCCATTAGGCCACTACTACTGTTCGAGCCACCTGCCCAGGTTTGAAATCAGAGTTTTCCTTCTCCTAGATGGGCTGCCTTCCTAGACCTACGAGCCCCATCTGCCCGGAGCAATCTGGTTTTAAGGCGCCAGAAACCCGCCTGCACACCTCTGCCCACAGTTTGCAACAGGGATCGGCACGTGAAGCCGGGCAGTAGGAGTTTGACTAGGAGAGGCTGTTGGAGACGCTGACCATCTGGGATATTTCATAGGTGTGAAGTGGCTCAGTACATTCACACATTCCCGGTCAATCCTAGCCCTTAGACCCCTGGGAGGGAGGTTGGGAGGTTGGGAGGTTGGGAGGTTGGGGAGGGTGGGAGAGGTTGGGGAGGGTGGGAGAGGTGGGGAGGGTGGGGAGAGGTTGGGGAGGGTGGGAGAGGTGGGAGAGGTGGGAGAGGTGGGAGAGGTGGGAGAGGTGGGAGAGGTGGGGAGGGTGGGGGAGGTGGGGGAGGTGGGGGAGGTGGGGGAGGTGGGGGAGGTGGGGGAGGTGGGGGAGGTGGGGGAGGTGGGGGAGGGGGGGAGGCGGGGGAGGCGGGGGAGGCGGGGAGGCGGGGGAGGCGGGGGAGGGGGGGGGGGAGGGGGGGGGGGGGGGGAGGGGGGGAGGCGGGGGAGGCGGGGAGAGGCGGGAGAGGCGGGAGAGGCGGGAGAGGCGGGAGAGGCGGGAGAGGCGGGAGAGGCGGGAGAGGCGGGAGAGGCGGGAGAGGCGGGAGAGGCGGGAGAGGCGGGAGAGGCGGGAGAGGCTGGAGAGGCTGGAGAGGCTGGAGAGGCTGGAGAGGCTGGAGAGGCTGGAGAGGCTGGAGAGGCTGGAGAGGCTGGAGAGGTTGGAGAGGTTGGAGAGGTTGGAGAGGTTGGAGAGGTTGGAGAGGTTGGAGAGGTTGGAGAGGTTGGAGAGGTTGGAGAGGTTGGAGAGGTTGGAGAGTTGGAGAGGTTGGAGAGTTGGAGAGTTGGAGAGTTGGAGAGTTGGAGAGTTGGAGAGTTGGAGAGTTGGAGAGTTGGAGAGTTGGAGAGTTGGAGAGTTGGAGAGTTGGAGAGTTGGAGAGTTGGAGAGTTGGAGAGTTGGAGAGTTGGAGAGTTGGAGAGTTGGAGAGTTGGAGAGTTGGAGAGTTGGAGAGTTGGAGAGTTGGAGAGTTGGAGAGTTGGAGAGTTGGAGAGTTGGAGAGTTGGAGAGTTGGAGAGTTGGAGAGTTGGAGAGTTGGAGAGTTGGAGAGTTGGAGAGTTGGAGACATGGAGACTTGGAGAGTTGGAGACTTGGAGACTTGGAGACTTGGAGAGTCGAGGGTTGCGAGTCGAGGGTTGCGAGTCGAGGGTTGCGAGTCGAGGGTTGCGAGTCGAGGGTTGCGAATCGAGGGTGCGATCGGGTTGCGAGTCGAGGGTTGCGATCGAGGGTTGCGAGTCGAGGGTTGCGATCGAGGGTTGCGAGTCGAGGGTTGCGAGTCGAGGGTTGCGAGTCGAGGGTTGCGAGTCGAGGGTTGCGAGTCGAGGGTTGCGAGTCGAGGGTTGCGAGTCGAGGGTTGCGAGTCGAGGGTTGCGAGTCGAGGGTTGGAGACTTGGAGACTTGGAGACTTGGGGACTTGGGGACTTGGGGACTTGGGGACTTGGGGACTTGGGGACTTGGGGACTTGGGGACTTGGGGACTTGGGGACTTGGGGACTTGGGGACTTGGGGACTTGGGGACTTGGGGACTTGGGGACTTGGGGACTTGGGGACTTGGGAGACTTGGGGACTTGGAGACTTGGAGACTTGGAGACTTGGAGACTTGGAGACTTGGAGACTTGGAGACTTGGAGACTTGGAGACTTGGAGAGTTGGAGAGTTGGAGAGTTGGAGAGTTGGAGAGTTGGAGAGTTGGAGAGTTGGAGAGTTGGAGAGTTGGAGAGTTGGAGAGTTGGAGAGTTGGAGAGTTGGAGAGTTGGAGAGTTGGAGAGTTGGAGAGTTGGAGAGTTGGAGAGTTGGAGAGTTGGAGAGTTGGAGAGTTGGAGAGTTGGAGAGTTGGAGAGTTGGAGAGTTGGAGAGTTGGAGAGTTGGAGAGTTGGAGAGTTGGAGAGTTGGAGAGTTGGAGAGTTGGAGAGTTGGAGAGTTGGAGAGTTGGAGAGTTGGAGAGTTGGAGAGTTGGAGAGTTGGAGAGTTGGAGAGTTGGAGAGTTGGAGAGTTGGAGAGTTGGAGAGTTGGAGAGTTGGAGAGTTGGAGAGTTGGAGAGTTGGAGAGTTGGAGAGTTGGAGAGTTGGAGAGTTGGAGAGTTGGAGAGTTGGAGAGTTGGAGAGTTGGAGAGTTGGAGAGTTGGAGGTCTCTTCTTTTGAGAGTTTGGAGTTGGAGGTCTCTACTTTTGAGAGTTGGGAGTTGGAGGTTGAGAGTTGGAGGTTGGGAGTTGGAGGTTGGGAGTTGGATGTTGGGAGTTGGAGGTTTGGAGTTTGAGGTTGGGAGTTGGAGGTTTGGAGTTGGAGGTTTGGAGTTGGAGGTTTGGAGTTGGAGGTTGGGAGTTGGAGGTTGCGAGTTGGAGGTTGGTAGTTGGAGGTTTGGAGGTGGAGGTTTGGAGTTGGAGGTTGGGAGTTGGAGGTTGCGAGTTGGAGGTTGCGAGTTGGAGGTCTCTACTTTTGAGAGTTGGGGGTTGGAGGTCTCTACTTTTGAGAGTTGGGGGTTGGAGGTCTCTACTTTTGAGAGTTGGGAGTTGGAGGTCTCTACTTTTGAGAGTTGGGAGTTGGAGGTCTCTACTTTTGAGAGTTGGGAGTTGGAGGTCTCTACTTTTGAGAGTTGGGAGTTGGAGGTCTCTACTTTTGAGAGTTGGGAGTTGGAGATCTGGGATGTGGCTTGTAGTCAGGCACCCTCTGGGATGTGGCTTGTAGTCAGGCACCCTCTGGGATGGGGCTTGTAGTCAGGCACCCTCTGGGATGGGGCTTGTAGTCAGGCAGTCCTCTGGGATGTAGCTCGTAGCCAGACACCCTCTGGGATGTTGTCAGCAGCAGGTAGCACCACATCCCCAGCAGAACTGCAGACTCCTGAAATATAAACCAATCGAGTCAAATCAACCAGTGAGTTGGAGGTTTGGAGTTGGAGGTTGGGAGTTGGAGGTCTCTACTTTTGAGAGTTGGGAGTTGGAGGTCTCTACTTTTGAGAGTTGGGAGTTGGAGGTCTCTACTTTTGAGAGTTGGAGGTCTCTACTTTTGAGAGTTGGGAGTTGGAGGTCTCTACTTTTGAGAGTTGGGAGTTGGAGGTTGAGAGTTGGAGGTTGGGAGTTGGAGGTTGGGAGTTGGCTCGTAGTCAGGCACCCTCTGGGATGTGGCTTGTAGTCAGGCACCCTCTGGGATGGGGCTTGTAGTCAGGCACCCTCTGGGATGGGGCTTGTAGTCAGGCAGTCCTCTGGGATGTAGCTCGTAGCCAGACACCCTCTGGGATGTTGCAGCAGCAGGTAGCACCACATCCCCAGCAGAACTGCAGACTCCTGAAATATAAACCAATCGAGTCAAATCAACCAGTGTAACACTGCATGTCTCTATGTGGGTCTGTACTTGAGCCCTTTTGATTAACTATGATCAGAATTTGGAAATTTACCTATGTTTGGTGCGCTTCAATCACATGGAATGATGTCCTCTAGGCAGGCACCCTTGTTGCGAGTTGCGAGTTGGGAGTTGCGGTTTGGGAGTTGGGAGTTGGGAGTTGGGAGTTGGGAGTTGGGAGTTGCGAGTTGCGAGTTGCGAGTTGCGAGTTGCGAGTTGCGAGTTGCGAGTTGCGAGTTGCGAGTTGCGAGTTGCGAGTTGCGAGTTGCGAGTTGCGAGTTGCGAGTTGCGAGTTGCGAGTTGCGAGTTGCGAGTTGCGAGTTGCGAGTTGCGAGTTGCGAGTTGCGAGTTGCGAGTTGCGAGTTGCGAGTTGCGAGTTGCGAGTTGCGAGTTGCGAGTTGAGCGTTGAGAGTTGAGCGTTAGGAGTTAATAGTTAGGAGTTAATAGTTAGGAGTTAATAGTTAGGGGTTAATAGTTAATAGTTAATAGTTAATAGTTAATAGTTAATAGTTAATAGTTAATAGTTAATAGTTAATAGTTAATAGTTAATAGTTAATAGTTAATAGTTAATAGTTAATAGTTAACAGTTAATAGTTAATAGTTAATAGTTAGGAGTTAATAGTTAGGGGTTAAAAGTTAGGGGTTAATAGTTAGGTATTAATAGTTGGGGTTAAAAGTTGGGTTTAATAGTTAGGGGTTAATAGTTAGGGGTTAATAGTTAGGGATTAATAGTTAGGGGTTAATAGTTGCGAGTTGCGAGTTGCGAGTTGCGAGTTGCGAGTTGCGAGTTGCGAGTTGCGAGTTGCGAGTTGCGAGTTGCGAGTTGCGAGTTGCGAGTTGCGAGTTGCGAGTTGCGAGTTGCGAGTTGCGAGTTGCGAGTTGCGAGTTGCGAGTTGCGAGTTGCGAGTTGCGAGTTAATAGTAAGGGGTTAATAGTAAGGAGATAATAGTTTGGAGTTAGGAGTAAGGAGTTAGGAGTTAACACAATTTTAACACTATAGACCCTTTTGCAATAACTGTTGAATCAGATGCGTGCTGGCTTAGCTAGGGATCAAACACGATCCCTAACCAGGCCAGCATGCACCCCAGCCAATAGGTATAATGTGATAACATACATAGAAATGGTAGTTTCTTGATACATTCTTCCTGACCTGATTCCAATCTTCTTCTTGAGTGCAGATCCGACACAAAAAATGATAATGCTTGATTTCCCATCAAACAAGCAAGCATCTTGGTAGTTCGACCACATCTGCAAAAAAAGTAGGAGAAGTGAGAACTTACATTGAATGGGCCAGATGTGGTTATTTTTACAATTACACCATCATGGAGACATGTTCCCGCAAGTTTACCATTATTTATAGTTTATTCCTATTTTCTGTTATGTGATAATTTCCACATAAAACCAAGAGTTATGAAATAAAAGCTGGACAAGTCTTTTTTTAAGTACTTATTTAATGTTAAGGTAACATTTGTTTTCATGATTTCTTTTGTTGAAAATCAGATACATTTGCAAGGTTATTCATAGCCCTGGTAGGACGTCAGTCAATGCCACTGCACTGACGTCCTGGGTATAAAGGTTCTTTACAATGTGAATACAAATTAGTTTTCATTATTTTTTAACTGAATCGAGAAGTTGGAATTCCAATCATTTATTCTTAGTGTCCCTTAGTACATTTTTAAGTTGCGCCGTAACAAAATTGCAGCTTGCGCAAATTAAAAAAAGACTGTCACATCTCCAGCCGCCACGAGAGGGCGGTAGTGATCAATGCAAGAAAGTGTTTACAAGCAAGTCCATTCTCGACATGCGTATTGAAAATGTCAAATTTAAATTTTCTTTTCTCAAAAACTTAACACCAAAAAAGAAATTTCAAAAATGTTTAACAATGCGGGCTTGGATTTCCGACTACAAGGAGCATGTGAGTAAAAGATCAGCTTTCTGAGTTAAAGCCATTAGACACTTTCGGTACAGAAAAAAAATAAAAGTTCACAGATTTACAAATAACTTTACAGAAGGTAATGTGAAAGACTTCTCTTGAAATATTATTCCGTGAAATGCTTTACTTTTTGAGAAAACATTGTAACAATATCAATTCTCGATATTGAGAATTACGGATTTATTTTAAAACCCATGTCATGACACGGCAAAACGTGCGGAAACAAGGGTGGGTTTTCCCGTTATCTTCTCCCGACTCCAATGACCAATTGAGCCTAAATTTTCACAGGTTTGTTACTTTATAATATATAAGTTGTGATACACGAAGTGTGGGCCTTGGACAATACTGTTTACCGAAAGTGTCCAATGGCTTTAAGTAAAAATGTTTTTAAAAGATTTTTGAAATTTTTTCGCAATGGTACGGGACCTTTATACCCTGAACTCCGTCGCGTTGCCTGCAACGGAGGAGTCCAACCTGGGCTAGGTTATTCACAATGCTTTCAATTTGTGTCTCCTATTTTAACAAAATGGTGCTGTCTTCCACCAAAATGCAAACTGGTCATAAAAAAGTCAAGTTTTCTATCAAAGGAGACCATGGAGGAAGAACATTTCTAGTCATAGCTCTTTATCAGTTTATGATGCAGTGGGGAGCACTGATAGCCCAAGTAATAACAAAAATTAAAAATTACCCTTTCTTGGTGCATTTTGGAACTGCGTCATCAGTTACCGGCGTCCTTAGACTCCTTACCAGCTCACATGGCGACTGCACTAAATTGGTCGTCGACATAAGTGGTCTCTTTGTAATAAGAAACACACACAGCAGCATATAGACGAACAATAACTCGGTTGTAATCATGATTGTTCCCACAAGTTTACTGTTCATACCTACACTTATAGTTTCTCTCAATATTCTCCACACCATGCAAAGCTTCAAGCACCATTTAATAACTCGGTCATCCATGGTATTCTCAAAACTGTGGCGCGAAGATCGCCACCTAGCCTGTAAATAGAAAACCTTTGACACACACACACCAAGCTCGTATTTTTCTCACATGTTCTGAAAAATGTAGTCTAGGTGCAAGACGATGCGGCTGGGCGGGACGTTTACAAGAGGTGAACAACAATGTGTTGACGTTGAGGGGGCTATTTTAAAATGGCGACGTCCATGGCAGACAGAACCGCTGGTGAGTTTTTACGTTTTGTTTCCGATATTTTCATCGTGATGAAAGTTATTCTTTTGTAGAGGTTGGTGGGATGTAATAAGGAGTTGTTTGTGTTCACAATAGCCGTGTGTAAAATAGAACGGGTTGTTTTATTTTGATATAAATCATTATTTGAAAATTAAAGTTCTCTCACTCGTTGACATCTCCGATCTCGTGGCACCGCATGTATGATGTAGTCGATGTGGACGGCCGGACTCGATCAAGCGAGCGAGTGTGGGGGAGTTGATGGGGGCGGCCGGGCCGCATGCACGCATATAAAAATATATATATATATAAACAAATAAAAAAATAAAAATAGTGTTTGCAAGTTCAGTCAGTTATTTTATCAACACTGAATTAGAGTGTTGATAATGATACTCTAATAGTAAGAATAAGATGCTACCAGGATAGTTTATTATAACATAATTTCCGTTGTAAATTATTATATTTATTAATATTATTGTCATCAAATATATTTAAGTTTAAATATTGTCAGGGAACTATGGCAAGCTATAACTAACAATTTGTAATGATGTTGAAGAATTTATTGTTTCTATTTTTTTCTATTCATGTGTGAAGTAAGCCTTTAAAGATAGTTCCATTTTCTCAAACAGGGAAGAGCAAAGCTTCACAAGACCATCTTCTGGAGATCCCTCAGGGATGGGAAGAGCCAAAGTTTACAGCAGAAGACAATCCAAATGGTGTACTGGAGGAAAGCTCATTCGCTACGCTGTTCCCAAAATACAGGGAGAAATATCTCAGAGAATGCTGGTCGCTGGTTGAAAAAGCCCTGAAAGATTATGTGAGCACAAAATCTATTAGGGAAAATAGTTGCTATCCCAGTCACAGGCCTGTACTATATGCTTCGTTTTAAAAAGGCGAGGGCACCAAGTCATTTTCGCCCTTGGTAAAGGGCACCCTATGAGGAAATTGTAAATTTGTACTACAGCATTTCAAGGGCACAAAGGCAATGACCAGGGGCATGGAGGCAATCGCCTTCGTTGCCACCGTGAAGTATCAGGCCTGCAGTCACCATTATTTCCAAATTCATAGGCCTCCTTTGGCACAAAAAGTAGCTAATCACAATCAAATCAGCAGCAGTGACTATTAGAGATTTCAAAAAATAATTAATGGCCAAACGTTTTGACCCTAGCAAAGTAGTCTTTCTTGAAGGCTTAATGGTGGTATTTCGACCTTTCGACCTTAGCAGGGTCTTTCTCGAAGGCTAAATGGTTGTTGTTTTCTTCAAGAAAGACTTTGCTAGGGTTGAAACACCGGAACAACGTCAAATGTTTGTGTTTATACCATAGGGTCCTTTTGGTTGATAAGCAGGTTTCAACAGCTTCTCAACTGTTTAATTTGTGTCTTTTCCTCGCAGCATCTCAAAGCTTCTTTAGATTTCATCGAGGGAAGCATGTCCGTTACGCCATATGCAAGACATGGGACCCCTTTATACTCATCAAGGCACGGGACATGATCAAACTTCTCGCTCGCAGCGTTCCTTATGAACAGGTAGGTTCATGCTCTCACCATATTTGTCTTGTACCCTGTGTGCAATGGTGACATTAGCCATAAAATCTTGGCATTCTTAAAAGGGACTGGACTAATTTGCTCTTTTAGCCTCGGTTTGGTTACATTGATTTTTGTGAGAGAACGCAAGATGGTCGCACGAGCAAAGTAAAAACCCAAAAGTTTTTGTTGTTGCCACATTTCAAATGTCTGTACGTTCCTGAAGAAGTATCATAGTATATATCTCAAGGAGAAATGGGATGGGAAAGATACTTTGTGAAAACGAAAATAGTTCTTGCATTTTTTCCTCAGGCTGTTCGGGTGTTAGAAGACGGCATTTCAGCCGAGGTCATCAAAATCGGTCGCATGGTACGCAACCAAGAGAGATTCGTCAAACGCCGACAGCGTCTGATTGGCCCAAATGGCTCAACACTCAAAGCCGTTGAGCTACTGACCAAGTGTTACATCATGGTTCAGGGGAACACAGTGTCTGCGGTAGGTCTGTATAAAGGACTCAGAGACGTGTATAAGATCGTCATAGACACTATGAAAAATGTTCATCCAGTTTACAACATCAAGGTAATTAGATTTTCTTTAGGTGTAGATCTTTTCTTCCACGGTGAAAAAAACGCCCCTTGGTGTCTCACCCGGTGTTTAAAACCAGGTGAGCAACCGGATGTTCTGGCCCAACTTCAAGCTGTTCCCTTTTGGGCTGTTACTGTTGAGTCCACAACTGTGGCTTCCCTCCAGGAACCAGGCGGGTTTACCAGTGGAAAGAAGTATCTCTTAATTTTAAAATCTGGAATAACGAATATAGTTTGTTTTTATCCTCAAACCAATGTGTGTCAAGCACTGTATAATACTTTCCTTAATTTTTTGAACCCCACAGATTTACATTAAACTTACAGGGTTTGAAGATAATGATAGTGGAAAGCTTCCCTTCAAATATTACTAGCTAAGGTTGTGTAGTTTTTGAGAAATGAGTAAAACAAGTCACAAAATAGTTTTGGTCTCATGAGACCAAAATTATTTTAACATGTAAAATCCTCTTAACCAGTTATGATATTATACCAAAACCATAGCATAACTGGTTAATACGTTTTTACATGCTATAGCTGAGACAACAACTATTACTTTTACTCATTTCTCAAAAACTACAGCACCTCAGTACGTAAAATTTCAAGGGAAGCTTTCCACTATGATAATTTTCAAACTGTGTAAGTTTAATGTAAATCTGTGGACATTGTGTTTTTTGTTAGGAATAAGTACATATATACCCTTTAAAGGCAGTGAACACTATTAGTCATTACTCACAATAATTGTTATCATAAAAACTGACTTGGTAACAAGAAATGGAGACCTGTTGAAAGTATAAAACATTGTGAGAAACGGCTCCCTCTAAAGTAACCTTGTTTCGACAAAGATGTAATTTTCCACGAATTTGATTTCGAGACCTCAGAATTAGATTTTGAGGTCTTGAAATCAAGCGTCTGAAAGCACACAACTTGGTGTGACAAGGGTGTTTTTCTTTCATTATTATCTCGCAACAACTTGGACGACTAATTGAGCTCAAATTTTCACAGGTTTGTTATTTTATACATATGTTGAGATGCACCAAGTGAGAAGACTGGTCTTTGACAATTACCAATAGTGTCCAGTGTCTTTAAGTTAATAATAATAAATTAGCATATTGTAAGTTGCAGTTTCCTGTAAACATTCAAAGGTGCTGGTCTAGTAGATTTTAAGTTTAAAGTACTGTCAAATTTCGTCCTGGTATGTTATTGTCCATTTAGGTAGCTAATTTGTTTTACTTTCTACCAAAGTCTTGTTATTGTTTGTATTTTATCTGTGATTTATTTGTATATTATGTAAGAAATTATTATTTCCAGTGTGAACACATTGATGGGGATAATCTAAAAGTACTTTTAGTGTTTTATATTTTGTTGTTGTTTTTCTGTGCCCTTATCTGCCAAGTGTCGTCGTTTAGTATTTTATCTTTGATGTGTTTTTATACAATGTTATGATCAGCTGTGTTGATCAGCTGTGTTGGATGGGTTCACCATCATTAAATGTGGTTTAAAAACAGTAATAATAAATACATAGATATTTTGGGACCTCTTTATTAAGATTATTTCTCATTAAAATTTGAAGAAACGAAGAAAATAAAACAGAAACTAAGATTTGAAACTTTGTTTTCTTTGCAGGTGAAACATGCTGAAGCCGAAACAAAACGCAAGGAGAAACGAAACCAGTCGTTTGTCCCACCCAAGGAACCCTCGGTGACAAAACCCAAGACACATCCCAAAGCAGACACCCAGATTGATATGAAGGCACTGAAAGCTAAGATCAAGAAATCACAGGTATATGATCTTTCATTGATTTTCTGATCTACCACGAGTTCTTACAAGAAGTAAACTTCTGTATAAAATATTGATGCTTAACGTATAGGATTATGAATTGCACAAAACAATCGATTGTGATACAGTAACTAGAGGACAATACATGTACATGTACTTATACTTTTCTTCCGTCATTGTGTTCTTATCCATTTGTTGTTTTTTTATATTCCAGAAAACACCATTTCGAAAGCCAGAGGAAGTGCCTAAACCGAAGTCAACGAGGCCGGAAAGAAAAACAAAGAAAGGGGTGAAGAGGAAGCAGAAACCGTAATTTTCGACCTCCCCCCAGTAATGACTATCTCTAATGAGTTGGGGGGTTCTGAAAAGAAACCGTTGGTTTCAACTCGACGTTTCGATCAGTATGCTCTGATCGTCTTCTAGAAAAAGATGGACTCTCTGATGCTGCATGCTGCTTTTAATAAGTACTGAGGAGGTGGATTAGCTTGAAATAAAGGCGGGAAATAAAGCGGGGAAATAAAGGCGGAAATGGAGGCGGGAAATGGACCTCAGGATGTTGTGCACTAAAGAGATGTGACCCACCTGTTTGATGTCACCAGGCATCATTTTCAGTCCGACCCATATTCCCTGTCCCTTATGGTTGATCTCTCTTGCAGTAACCACTTTGCGCACGATGCTATCTAACGAGTCTTCACCGGTACTCCTGCATCAACCACAGAGAACAACAATTTATCAAAATTATCATATTGAAAAATATGTAATAAGATACCATTAAAGCAGTGGACACTATTGGTAATTGCTCAAAATAATATTAGCACAAAACCTTACTTGGTAACGAGTAATGGGGAGAGGTTTGGTAGGTAGTATAAAACATTGTGAGAAACAGCTCCCTCTGAAGTGGAGTAGTTTTTGAGAAAGATGTAATTTTCCACAAATTTGATTTCGAGACCTCAGATTTAGAATTTGAGGTCTCAAAATCAAGCATCTGAAAGCACACAACTCTGTGTGACAAGGGTGTTTCTTCTTTCATTACTACCTCACAACTTTAATGACCAATTGAGCTCAAATTTTCACAGGTTCATTATTTATGCATATGTTGAGATACACCAAGTGAGAAGAATGGTCTTTAACAATTACCAAATAGTGTCCAGTGGTTTTAAAGCAATGCATGGTGGAAGAATACTAAGTAATTCATTTTTGCAGTGACACCATGTAAAAAATCTCTTTTGTGAGAAGAAGTGGTGGCTCTGCTCTACGTTTCAATCAGTGTAATCTGATAAATCAAGAAAGGTTTACGGTAACACCTTGTGACACCTTTGAGAAGTGTTTGTTCTGAAGAGGATGCCGTCTTCTACTGAAGACAATCAGAGCATACTGATCGAAATGTTGAGTCATTAGCCAACACTTTTTTCAGAACCAACACTACTCAAAAGAGATATTCACACGGTATTGCCACAAACCTCTCTTAGTCTTTATTCCACCATGCAAGTTTCACATTCTACATACTTGTAGAAATATGTAACCTTTGTTTACAAAAGAAACCTTGTACATTCTAGGACCCAATTTCATGGAGCTGCTGGAAGCAACAAAAATAGCTAAGCACAACCAAATTATGCTTACCAGATAAGGTCACCAGCAAAACTACTATGTCACATGTGCAATTTGTGATGGTAGCCTGCTCATTTCTGCTAAGCAGGGAATTATTAAGCCCTATTTTCTGCTTAAGCAGAGTTATCTTTTCAGAAACAACACTACTCAAAAGAGATTTTACATGGTGTTACAGCAAACCTCTCTTAGATTACCACATAACTCACTTGTAAGTGAAATGTTTTTTAACATGCTTAAACAATCAAAAGCTGCTGCACGTCTTACCAACAATTTCATTGCCATTAATTTTAAGAGTGATTAACAAACGTGTACCTTCCCTCTAAAGTATTTGTTAACAAAGATTTCAAAAATGTGTTGCTTACGCTTGAAACGGAAGGAAGTGTTGTTTGTCTTCATCCGTTTCTATCCTGCCTGAGGGATATCGCTGATGTCCATGGCACACACACCAAACGGTCGCTTCAACCCGCACGTATACTTCTTGTTATATCACCCTCTTTCATCTCCATCCTCCCTGAGAAGCCAAGCAACAATTCATTATAAACACCTGGGACAGTTTATAAAATCTGGTTGGTCTACGACAGATCAACTGACCGTATTATTCATTCTGATTGGTCGACATCAAATCACCTGACCATATGTCCAGTGCAGTTTATCAATTCTGATTTGAGCAGATCAGCTGACTGTTTTACCGATTCTGATTGGTCAAGATCAGATCACCTGACAAATTATCCATTCTGATCGGTTGTGGGGTGTCGTGGCCGAGCGGTTAAGAGCACCGAATTCAAGCTCTGCTGATTCTGTTCAGCATGTGTGGGTTCGAATCCCGGTCGTGACACTTGTGTCCCTGAGCAAGACACTTAACCATTATTGCTTCTCTCCACCCAGGGGTAAATGGGGACCTGTGAGGGCAGAGATGGTTCTTGTGATTGATTTAGCCGAGTAGCGCATTTGTTGCACGAGGCTGTATACTCCCAGGGAGCTGAGATGGTTTAAGGAGTGAATTAAGGCCCAGTGACCAGGGGTAATAATTTGAAGCGCTTTGAGACACCCATTCGGGAGTGAAAAGCGCTATAAACTCAAATATTATTATTGTGATTGGATTACCTGACCATATCTCTAGGACAGTTCATCCTTCTGATTGGTTGAGAGTAGATCACCTGAACACATTTAGTCCATTCTAATTGGTTAAATGCAGATCACCTGACCATATCATCTATACAGATTAGAGAACAGACTGCTTGACCAATATCTCTTTGTTTTTTTATCATTACACCCAGTGAGTAGGAAACCTCAGTCTTTTACCAACATCCATCTGCATCTGACATTATTATTTTACTGTTTGAATGAACCAATGTGAAGAGTCAAGGCTAACTACTTACCTATTCTAATGATCTGACACACCAGGAAGACTTTTCTCTCTGTAGATCCTTAGCACCGAGATCCTGTCATAACAACAAAATAAACCAATTATGCAAATCTTAACAGTTTGGCAATTATACATGAAGGTCTCGTTTATAATTTTTTCGCTGATTATAAAAACACCCACATGAACCAATTGTGGGATTCAAACCAATAACTTTCTGAACTCTTAAGCAGATGGCAGCTGGACTCGGAAAGCATTTCAGTGTCACTGTCCAGTTCTTGTCAAGTATTGGTGTGGGGCAAAACAAAAAGAAAATGTTGCAATCTTACCGTAAATATTGTCTTAAGACTGTATAGGAGACTGATATCTCTAGGTATGCCTTTGCTACTCCACTTGGCCACGTAACTTTCACTGAGAGAAAATGAGTTAAAAAGTTGTCATTTTCATGTGAGATAATTCTCTACAATTCCTTCAAAATTAAAGGCACTGAACACTACTGCTAATTACTTGAAACTGTGTAAGCATAAAAACTTCTCAGTAAATATTTGAATTAATTCCGCCTGAGTACTTGAAATGTGACAAGGGTGTTTTTTCTTCCATTATTATCTTGCAACTTTGCGACCAATTGAGCTCAAATGTTCACAGTTTTTATTTTATTTTATGCATACAAGTTTGTTGAAATACACCAAGTGAGTCTTTGACAATTACCAAAGGTGTCCAGTGCCTTTTATAACAGTATCCAAGGGCTTAGAGAGGCTTTGCTGCCCCATACAATTCTTACATGATTTACTAAGTGCCTAATGAAAACATTTACATTTTTTGCAATAGTGTACATGTACAGTACTTTATCTTTGCCTTGTTGGTAATTTAAAGGGAGGGCAAGTCTTCAGTAATTACTAAACAATATAATGACTATAAACTTAGTGGGTAGGAAGCACTGCAGCTGTTGATAATGTATAAATAAATACCTTGGATGGTTTCAAGTCTCTTGGTCAAAACCCGGTCACGTGTGGTAGTGTTAACGGTGGTATAAGACCGGCTTTGGAAAATAGCGAATAAGTGGCCACTAAATCAGCATACATTGTGTAAACCTTGCGCGTTGCACTGTATCGCAGGCTTATTTATATCCCTGTTAGTTTCATTGCGACTTTGCGTACTTGCGCTGAAAATGTATAAATTTTGAGTGCGCGCGTGTAACATGTGTGCGCGTATGAACTGACGCCGAGCTCATGCGCGCGTTTTAATGCACAAGAAACAGCTATCGCCCAATCATTTGCCTCCTTTGAGCCCAGTGAAGGCGCTGAACAGATAATTATTTAAAGAGTCCCTGGTCTCAAAGATCAGTAATGTGATTAATGCACGAAAGAGATGGGAGACAACAAAAGCTCAAATATGGCCCCTGAACATGTCTGGAAGTACCGCCGAGAGAAAAGTCACAAAATTTGGACAATTTTAGCCGTTTAATTCGCTAAAAAAGGTATTTATTAATGGGAATAACAGTGTTCGTACCCGGTCTTCACTGCGTGGTAATGACCTTGGTTGGTGGCTGGCGCTGGTAACAGACCTCGCCTACGGCTCGGTCCGTTAACAACGCCAGCCACCAACCCGATCATTACCGCGCAGTGAAGACCGGGTACTCGCACTGTTGTTCCCTAAGCATTTTTAGGAATTTGTCCTTCTTAACAATGTGATTTTAGTGAAAGGGAATCAAAAAACGTTACAATCTCAGAAATATTCTGCATTAAGTTTTGTTTAGACTGTGTACTTTACTAACGTGTACATGTACATGTTATATCTAAAGTTTTCACAGTTTTATTGTATTTATTTATATAACTTTGGTTCCAAAAACCAAAGGTATATTTTGCTTTTAACAAAAGAAGGTCATCCTGCTTTGTATAACCATTTCCTATATCACACAGAAACATTAGTGTCCCCCAACCATTAAATCCCATTTATAAAACTGGATTAAGAGAAGTGATTATAGTTAATTCCTTGCTCAAAGACACAAGTGCCATAACCAAGAATCGAATCCCGACAACAATAATTCAGCCATCGGAAATTTAGTCCAACACTAGATCCACAGTGCAGCATTATTCCCATTTATAAACCTAGATTAAGAGAAGTTATCATGGTTATTTGTTTTTGCTGAAGGACACAAGTGCCATAACAAGGAATCAAATCCCTGGTAGTACTATAATATTCAGCCATCAGAACTTGAATCCAACATTAGATCCACGGCGCAGCATCAACTGTTTTCAAATTACCTTATGTGCTTTTGTTCCTTGGCATCGTACAGGCTCATGAGGACGTCAGAGTCTTCCCGATGCGACAAACGACATTCTTCAAGTTGACAAGAGGTTGTAGGAGTAAACGTTGACTGATTTGGGATGTTTCTGGAAGCCTAGATTGAGCTATGGGGAAATAAAAGGACAATTGATTTAAAAATTACATCAAATGCATACAACTTAAAGGGACATCGTGTATCTCATCCCCTAAACGTAATGGAATAACCCAGCCACATTTATAGGGCTGCTCTAACAGAACGTTATTTGACAGTTTCCAGCTAAGCAAAAATTAGCGGGAAAAAAGTCACAGATGGTAAATGTGGAATAGTATTTGGCTGGTAACCTTATTTGGGGAAACACAATTGTGTGTGCTTTTATAGCTACTTCGTGTGCTCAATGAAAATGGCCCCTTTCAAAGAACTATTTCATACGCACAAAAAAGTCTGCTTACCAGAATAAGGTAACCAGCCAACATACATGTATTATCATAAGCACAATCTTCAATTGGCATCCTGCTTAGTTCTTCCTAGCAGGAAACTATTAGGCAAAATGATGCATATCAATAACACTGTCTAGGCCTCAAAATAAGGTCTTAAGCAAAAATCATCTCTCCAATGGAATCAACTTTTCAAATTATGAACTTCTGAAATACATTTTTGTGGATCTGACACACACACACACAATGTTATTTTGTACAATGTAATGTATCAGGTCCCAATTTCATAAAGCCTGTTAGCACAACAAAAACTTGCTTAGCCAAAACAGGTTACCAGCCAAATTTTTTAAATTTACATTGTTGCAACCGGTTTCAAAATCATTTTTGGTTAAGCAACGAAATTGGCTTAGCTTACATCTTTATATAATTGGCCCCTGTTCTTACTGTATCGTTTTGTTGGCCTATTCTTTGCGTTGCAGTCTCGTGTTGTCTGAAGAGCGCCACCGTGCTGACTGAGAATGGGTCCTGTATACCGCCCTCTTCGTCTCGTATCACAAGGTCAAGACCCAGAGCTCTGCAAACAACAAAACATAAACTGAAACGTGAAATAAAGGCACTGGACACTTTTGGTTATTACTCAAAACAATTATTAGCATAAACCTTACTTGGTAACGAGTAATGGAGAGCTGTTAATATTATAAAACACTGTGAGAACAGCACCCTCTGAAGTAAAGTAAATTCTCACTAAAATATTTGAATTTGATTTTGAGACCTCAGAATTGGATTTTGAGGTCTCGAAATCAAGCATCGGAAAGCACACAACTCGTGCAACGAGGCAATTTTTTTCTTCGCAACTGTGACGACCAATTGAGTTCAAATTTTCACAGGCTAGTTATTTTGACAATTACCAATAATGTCCAGTGTCTTTAAGAGGTTCGTTTTACAAATCCAAAGTAATGTAGATGTCACTTACATATACTTTTAGTTAGTTTTGTTTCACTCCTAGGCTAAGAGCTTCTTCAGTCTGGTGACCATGTCCAATGCTGAACTGCCTTTTATACCCTTTCTTGGTGGACATAGAGTTTGTTGTAGGCGTGGTTTGGACTAATGGTCCAAAATGTTCTAGAGCTTGTGTCCACCAAGAAAGGGTGCAAAGGGCAGTTCAGCATTGGACATGGTCACCAGATTGAAGGTCTTAGCTTGATTCGGTTAAAATTCTTTAACTTTTGTGCGCAAGCCAATTAAAATCTGATAAAAGTAGTTAGCTAGTGCTCACTCATGCGGAACAGCTGAGGATTGATTTGGTAGAAATTAAAAGCTATGACCTTGGTCCACCAATACTTAGTGCCAAATTTTTATAAACTTATAACAAATCCAGTTGGGATACATTTTTCTAAATGTATACTTTTTTTTAAAACACCCTGTAGAGACCCTGTGATATTTGATTACAAAAATGTGATCTTGTACATTCTTGGCCTTTCTACCGGGCAAGATACTGCACTGATCATATGTTTTTAAAAAGTTTACAATTTCCACACGAATCAAAGATTATAAAAGAAACAGCTGAACAAGTTTGAGACGTGTTCCTATCATGTTGTACAGGCACATAGTGTTACTGCAAACCGTAATAGATCTGTAGATTGTAGTGGTTGTAGTATAAAGGATTGCAATTACCTATTGCCACAGTCGATCTTGGAGGTGACTTGTTGTTTAAGATCCTTGAGTTCATCCACAGGGAGTGTACCAGAGACGATTGTTTCTGACAATCAATCAGCTCGTACATCATCTCATGAATGGTGTTAAACAATTCACGGTTGATTTTCTAGATAAAATCACACAAATACAACGTAAAAGTACTGATGATTTATTATAATTATTAATACTATATGATATATCTGGTAATAAACAAATGATAGTTTAGACATTTATTCCAATATTTGTAACAAACATGGGTATCAAACATCTTGGTGCCCCTTCAAAAGTTTCCCATTGAGTTTAAAGGCCTCAAATTGAAGCATCCGAAAGCACACAACTTCCTGTGACAAGGTGTTTTTTCTTCCATTATTATTCTTCCATTATTATCAACTTTGACGACCAAATTTTCACAGGTTTGTTATTTTGTGCATATGTTGAGATACACCAAGTGAGAAGACTGGTCTTTGACAATTACCAATAGTGTCCAGTGTCTTTAAGGCATTGACCGCACTGTAAGTGATTCTTTTGGACAGTTTACTAGTGTAAACAAATCCTCCACTTCCCTTAGAATGAACAGATGTGGACAGCAAAAATACAACGTACCGCATAGAGTTGTTTCCACAGCACTCCCCATTCTCGTATTACCGTGGTTAACTCATGGACTACGGGGGTCTCCTTCGGTATGACTGTCTCCCTTCCTTCCCTATTTGACATCAATACAAATAAACATTTTAAATACAATGTATAACAATTAACTGTTGCGACCACAAGCAGTGTTGTAAACGGCCACTGAGGTTAAAGATGCTATGTCAGATTTGACCCAAAATTTTGTTTTAAAATTCAATAGGTATTTTGATGGGCGTCGAGAAAGTTACAAGCTTTCATTTGAGCCATTGCTCGAAAAAGTCCTCCAACTATTAGTAGCAGTGAAATAAAGTGCTCAAAATTAGTTTTTTTCGGGATCCGACAATCAGTGACCAATTCTTATGGGTTTTATAAGAAACGTTTAAAATTTTTGTCATGGTTCCTGACCATTTAAAGTAAAAGTTAAAACTTTTTTTCATTAGAGGGGTGCTCTTTGAAATACCATTCACTCAAAAAAATCAATTTTTTAATGTTTGGGGCCAAAAATGACATAGCATCTGTAAGTGTGCAGCGCCAAAGTACTTTAAGGATTGTTTGCCTAGCTCTAAACTCCCTTTGTTCTGTAGGTAAAAGCACAATCAGTAACTTGATTACATATTTACTATAATTTATTTACAAGAAACCAATAATTCTTCGCAATAGTATGCATGATATTGGGTCCTTGAAGATAAGTAGGAATATTCCATCGAGGTACTTCAATCATACACATGGTGTAGGCTTTCGATCATAATTTTCAGATTTTTCAAAGGTCAAACAAATCGGAATCAGACTTAAGTAGGAAGAATATCATGCCAGCATTGCCTGAATATTAATATTTACAAAATTATATTTACAAGTCGATTAGTTTATACAACTGGGACACAATGGTGGAGTGTCAGTAGAACTCAGCGGATAAATGCAATAATAGTTGATGAACCAAATAATTGTGGATGAAGATCTATGTTGTGAACAAGCAGGAATTCATAGTGATCATGA
>NW_022985774.1:0-28968 GCF_902459465.1 Asterias rubens
ATTTAAAAAAATTATCATCTCAGATCGCGCTTAGATTCAACCAGTAGCTTCAGAATACACATGTTCCTTACTGCAGAATTAATCTCAGGTCAAATTGAGAAGATTAAAAAAATCGCCATCTCAAATCGCGCCAAGATTCAACCAGTAGCTTCAGAACACACATGTTCCTTACTGCAGAATTAATCTCAGGTCAAAATGAGACGATTAGAAAAATCACCATCTCAGATCGCGCTAAGATTCAAACCAGTTGCTTCAGAACTCCCGTGTTTCTTAGTACAGACTTAATTTCAGCTCAATCTGAGAACATTTAAAACAAATTCATCTTAGTTACCGATTAGATTTTACCAGTAGCTTCAGAACAACCATGTTTATTAGTACAAAATGAATCCCAGCTGAATCTGAGAACATTTAAAAATACCGCCATCTCAGATCGCGCTAAGATTCAACCAGTAGCTTCAGAACTCCCGTGTTTCTTAGTACAGACGTAATCTCAGCTCAATCTGAGAACATTTTAAAAAATTCATCTTAGTTACCGATTAGATTTGATAAGTAGCTTCAGAACAACCATGTTTATTAGTACAAAATGAATCCCAGCTCAATCTGAAAAGATTTAAAAAGTGATCATCTCAGATCGCGCTAAGATTCAACCAGTAGCTTCAAACCACACATATTCCTTAGTACAAAATAATCTCAGCTGAATCTGAGAACATTAAAAAGAATTATCATCTCAGTTCGCGCTTAGATTCAACCAGTAGCTTCAGAACAGACACAGTGCAGAATGTTCCTTAGTACAAAATTAATCTCAGCTGAATCTGAGAAGATTAAAAAAAATTATAATCTCAGATCGCGCTTAGATTCAACCAGTAGCTTCAGAACGCACATGTTCCTTACTGCAGAATTAATCTCAGGTCAAATTAAGACGATTAAAAAAATCGCCATCTCAGATCGCGCTAAGATTTAATCAGTAGCTTCAGACCTTTCGTGTTTCTTAGTACAGACGTTATCTCGGCTCAATCTGAGAAGATTTAAAAAAAATCATCTTAGTTACCGATTAGATTTTACCAGTAACTTCAGAACAACCATGTTTATTAGTACAAAATGAATCCCAGCTCAATCCAAAAAGATTTAAAAAGTGATCATCTCAGATCGCGCTAAGATTCAACCAGTAGCTTCAAACCACACATGTTCCTTAGTACAAAATTAATCTCAGCTGAATCTGTAAACATTGAAAAAAAATTATCATCTCAGATCGCGCTTAGATTCAATCAGTAGCTTCAGAACACACATGTTCCTTAGTGGAGAATTAATCTCAGGTCAAATTGAGAAGATTAAAAAAATCGCCATCACAGATCGCGCCAAGATTAAACCAGTAGCTTCAGAACTCCCGTGTTTCTTAGTACAGACGTTATCTCAGCTCATTCTGAGAAGTTTTTTAAAAATTCATCTTAGTTACCATTTACATTTGATACGTAGCTTCAGAACAACCATATTTATTAGTACAAAATTAATCTCAGCTAAATCTGAGAACATTTAAAAAAATCGCCATCTCAGATCGCGCTAAGATTCAACCAGTAGCTTCAGAACACACACAGTGCAGAATGTTCCTTAGTACAAAATTAATCTCAGCTGAATCTGAGAAGATTAAAAAAAATTATAATCTCAGATCGCGCTTAGATTCAACCAGTAGCTTCAGAACACACACATGTGTGTTCTGAAGCTACTGGTTGAATCTAAGCGCGATCTGAGATTATAATTTTTTCCTTACTGCAGAATTAATCTCAGGTCAAAATGAGACGATTAGAAAAATCACCATCTCAGATCGCGCTAAGATTCAAACCAGTTGCTTCAGAACTCCCGTGTTTCTTAGTACAGACTTAATTTCAGCTCAATCTGAGAACATTTAAAACAAATTCATCTTAGTTACCGATTAGATTTTACCAGTAGCTTCAGAACAACCATGTTTATTAGTACAAAATGAATCCCAGCTGAATCTGAGAACATTTAAAAATATCGCCATCTCAGATCGCGCTAAGATTCAACCAGTAGCTTCAGAACACACATGTTTCTTACTGCAGAATTAATCTCAGGTCAAATTGAGAACATTTAAAAAAATTATCATCTCAGATCGCGCTTAGATTCAACCAGTAGCTTCAGAACTCCCGTGTTTCTTAGTACAGACGTAATCTCAGCTCAATCTGAGAAGATCTTAAAAAATTCATCTTAGTTACCGATTAGATTTGATAAGTAGCTTCAGAACAACCATGTTTAATAGTACAAAATGAATCCCAGCTCAATCTGAAAATATTAAAAAAATTATAATCTCAGATCGCGCTTAGATTCAACCAGTACATTCAGAACACACACGTTCCTTACTGCAGAATTAATCTCAGGTCAAAATGAGACGATTAGAAAAATCACCATCTCAGATCGCGCTAAGATTCAAACCAGTTGCTTCAGAACTCCCGTGTTTCTTAGTACAGACGTAATCTCAGCTCAATCTGAGAACATTTAAAAAAAATTCATCTTAGTTACCGATTAGATTTTACCAGTAGCTTCAGAACAACCATGTTTGTTAGTACAAAATGAATCCCAGCTCAATCTGAAAAGATTTTAAAAGTGATCATCTCAGATCGCGCTAAGATTCAACCAGTAGCTTCAAACCACACATATTCCTTAGTACAAAATTAATCTCAGCTGAATCTGAGAACATTTAAAAAAATCGCCATCTCAGATCGCGCTAAGATTCAACCAGTAGCTTCAGAACTCCCGTGTTTCTTAGTACAGACGTAATCTCAGCTCAATCTGAGAATATTTTAAAAATTCATATTAGTTACCGATTTGATTTGATAAGTAGCTTCAGAACAACCATGTTTATTAGTACAAAATGAATCCCAGCTCAATCTGAAAAGATTTAAAAAATTATAATCTCAGATCGCGCTTAGATTCAACCAGTCGCTTCAGAACACACATGTTCCTTACTGCAGAATTAATCTCAGGTCAAAATGAGACGATTAGAAAAATCACCATCTCAGATCGCGCTAAGATTCAAACCAGTTGCTTCAGAACTCCCGTGTTTCTTAGTACAGACGTAATTTCAGCTCAATCTGAGAACATTTAAAAAAAATTCATCTTAGTTACCGATTAGATTTTACCAGTAGCTTCAGAACAACCATGTTTATTAGTACAAAATGAATCCCAGCTGAATCTGAGAACATTTAAAAATATCGCCATCTCAGATCGCGCTAAGATTCAACCAGTAGCTTCAGACCTCCCGTGTTTCTTAGTACAGACCTTATCTCGGCTCAATCTGAGAAGATTTAAAAAAAAATCATCTTAGTTACCGATTAAATTTTACCAGTAACTTCAGAACAACCATGTTTATTAGTACAAAATGAATCCCAGCTCAATCCGAAAAGATTTTAAAAATTATCATCTCAGATCGCGCTTAGATTCAACCAGTAGCTTCAGAACACACATGTTTCTTACTGCAGAATTAATCTCAGGTCAATTGAGAACATTTAAAAAAATTATCATCTCAGATCGCGCTTAGATTCAACCAGTAGCTTCAGAACTCCCGTGTTTCTTAGTACAGACGTAATCTCAGCTCAATCTGAGAAGATCTTAAAAAATTCATCTTAGTTACCGATTAGATTTGATAAGTAGCTTCAGAACAACCATGTTTAATAGTACAAAATGAATCCCAGCTCAATCTGAAAATATTAAAAATATTAAAAAAATTATAATCTCAGATCGCGCTTAGATTCAACCAGTACATTCAGAACACACACGTTCCTTACTGCAGAATTAATCTCAGGTCAAAATGAGACGATTAGAAAAATCACCATCTCAGATCGCGCTAAGATTCAAACCAGTTGCTTCAGAACTCCCGTGTTTCTTAGTACAGACGTAATCTCAGCTCAATCTGAGAACATTTTAAAAAAATTCATCTTAGTTACCGATTAGATTTTACCAGTAGCTTCAGAACAACCATGTTTGTTAGTACAAAATGAATCCCAGCTCAATCTGAAAAGATTTAAAAAGTGATCATCTCAGATCGCGCTAAGATTCAACCAGTAGCTTCAAACCACACATATTCCTTAGTACAAAATTAATCTCAGCTGAATCTGAGAACATTTAAAAAAATCGCCATCTCAGATCGCGCTAAGATTCAACCAGTAGCTTCAGAACTCCCGTGTTTCTTAGTACAGACGTAATCTCAGCTCAATCTGAGAATATTTTAAAAATTCATATTAGTTACCGATTTGATTTGATAAGTAGCTTCAGAACAACCATGTTTATTAGTACAAAATGAATCCCAGCTCAATCTGAAAAGATTTAAAAAGTGATCATCTCAGATCGCGCTAAGATTCAACCAGTAGCTTCAAACCACACATATTCCTTAGTACAAAATTAATCTCAGCTCAATCTGAGAACATTTTAAAAATTCATATTAGTTACCGATTTGATTTGATAAGTAGCTTCAGAACTACCATGTTTATTAGTACAAAATGAATCCCAGCTCAATCTGAAAAGATTTAAAAATTATCATCTCAGTTCGCGCTTAGATTCAACCAGTAGCTTCAGAACAGACACAGTGCAGAATGTTCCTTAGTACAAAATTAATCTCAGCTGAATCTGAGAAGATTAAAAAAAATTATAATCTCAGATCGCGCTTAGATTCAACCAGTAGCTTCAGAACACACATGTTCCTCACTGCAGAATTGATCTCAGGTCAAATTGAGACGATTAAAAAAATCGCCATCTCAGATCGCGCTAAGATTCAACCAGTAGCTTCAGACCTCCCGTGTTTCTTAGTACAGACGTTATCTCGGCTCAATCTGAGAAGATTTTAAAAAAAAATCATCTTAGTTACCGATTAGATTTTACCAGTAACTTCAGAACAACCATGTTTATTAGTACAAAATGAATCCCAGCTCAATCCGAAAAGATTTTAAAAATTATCATCTCAGATCGCGCTTAGATTCAACCAGTAGCTTCAGAACACACATGTTTCTTACTGCAGAATTAATCTCAGGTCAAATTGAGAACATTTAAAAAAATTATCATCTCAGATCGCGCTTAGATTCAACCAGTAGCTTCAGAACTCCCGTGTTTCTTAGTACAGACGTAATCTCAGCTCAATCTGAGAAGATTTTAAAAAATTCATCTTAGTTACCGATTAGATTTGATAAGTAGCTTCAGAACAACCATGTTTATTAGTACAAAATGAATCCCAGCTCAATCTGAAAAGATTTAAAAATTATCATCTCAGTTCGCGCTTAGATTCAACCAGTAGCTTCAGAACAGACACAGTGCAGAATGTTCCTTAGTACAAAATTAATCTCAGCTGAATCTGAGAAGATTAAAAAAAATTATAATCTCAGATCGCGCTTAGATTCAACCAGTAGCTTCAGAACACACATGTTCCTCACTGCAGAATTGATCTCAGGTCAAATTGAGACGATTAAAAAAATCGCCATCTCAGATCGCGCTAAGATTCAACCAGTAGCTTCAAACCACACATATTCCTTAGTACAAAATTAATCTCAGCTGAATCTGAGAACATTTAAAAAAATCGCCATCTCAGATCGCGCTAAGATTCAACCAGTAGCTTCAGAACTCCCGTGTTTCTTAGTACAGACGTAATCTCAGCTCAATCTGAGAATATTTTAAAAATTCATATTAGTTACCGATTTGATTTGATAAGTAGCTTAAGAACAACCATGTTTATTAGTACAAAATGAATCCCAGCTCAATCTGAAAAGATTTAAAAAGTGATCATCTCAGATCGCGCTAAGATTCAACCAGTAGCTTCAAACCACACATATTCCTTAGTACAAAATTAATCTCAGCTCAATCTGAGAACATTTTAAAAATTCATATTAGTTACCGATTTGATTTGATAAGTAGCTTCAGAACAACCATGTTTATTAGTACAAAATGAATCCCAGCTCAATCCGAAAAGATTTTAAAAATTATCATCTCAGATCGCGCTTAGATTCAACCAGTAGCTTCAGAACACACATGTTTCTTACTGCAGAATTAATCTCAGGTCAAATTGAGAACATTTAAAAAAATTATCATCTCAGATTGCGCTTAGATTCAACCAGTAGCTTCAGAACTCCCGTGTTTCTTAGTACAGACGTAATCTCAGCTCAATCTGAGAAGATTTTAAAAAATTCATCTTAGTTACCGATTAGATTTGATAAGTAGCTTCAGAACAACCATGTTTATTAGTACAAAATGAATCCCAGCTCAATCTGAAAATATTTAAAAAATTATAATCTCAGATCGCGCTTAGATTCAACCAGTAGCTTCAGAACACACACGTTCCTTACTGCAGAATTAATCTCAGGTCAAAATGAGACGATTAGAAAAATCACCATCTCAGATCGCGCTAAGATTCAAACCAGTTGCTTCAGAACTCCCGTGTTTCTTAGTACAGACGTAATCTCAGCTCAATCTGAGAACATTTAAAAAAAATTCATCTTAGTTACCGATTAGATTTTACCAGTAGCTTCAGAACAACCATGTTTATTAGTACAAAATGAATCCCAGCTGAATCTGAGAACATTTAAAAAAATCGCCATCTCAGATCGCGCTTAGATTCAACCACTAGCTTCAGAACACACATGTTCCTCACTGCAGAATTGATCTCAGGTCAAATTGAGACGATTAAAAAAATCGCCATCTCAGATCGCGCTAAGATTCAACCAGTAGCTTCAGACCTCCCGTGTTTCTTAGTACAGACGTTATCTCGGCTCAATCTGAGAAGATTTAAAAAATTATCATCTCAGATCGCACTTAGATTCAACCAGTAGCTTCAGAACTCCCGTGTTTCTATAGTACAGACGTTATCTCGGCTCAATCTGAGAAGATTTAAAAAAAAATCATCTTAGTTACCGATTAGATTTTACCAGTAACTTCAGAGCAACCATGTTTATTAGTACAAAATGAATCCCAGCTCAATCCGAAAAGATTTTAAAAATTATCATCTCAGATCGCGCTTAGATTCAAACCAGTTGCTTCAGAACTCCCGTGTTTCTTAGTACAGACGTAATCTCAGCTCAATCTGAGAACATTTAAAAAAAATTCATCTTAGTTACCGATTAGATTTTACCAGTAGCTTCAGAACAACCATGTTTATTAGTACAAAATGAATCCCAGCTGAATCTGAGAACATTTAAAAAAATCGCCATCTCAGATCGCGCTTAGATTCAACCAGTAGCTTCAGAACACACATGTTCCTCACTGCAGAATTAATCTCAGGTCGAATTGAGACGATTAAAAAAATCGCCATCTCAGATCGCGCTAAGATTCAAACCAGTAGCTTCAGACCTTCCGTGTTTCTTAGTACAGACGTTATCTCGGCTCAATCTGAGAAGATTTTAAAAAATTCATCTTAGTTACCGATTAGATTTTACCAGTAGCTTCAGAACAACCATGTTTATTAGTACAAAATTAATCCCAGCTCAATCTGAAAAGATTTAAAAAATTATAAAGTCAGATCGCGCTTAGATTCAACCAGTCGCTTCAGAACACACATGTTCCTTACTGCAGAATTAATCTCAGGTCAAAATGAGACGATTAGAAAAATCACCATCTCAGATCGCGCTAAGATTCAAACCAGTTGCTTCAGAACTCCCGTGTTTCTTAGTACAGACGTAATTTCAGCTCAATCTGAGAACATTTAAAAAAAATTCATCTTAGTTACCGATTAGATTTTACCAGTAGCTTCAGAACAACCATGTTTATTAGTACAAAATGAATCCCAGCTGAATCTGAGAACATTTAAAAATATCGCCATCTCAGATCGCGCTAAGATTCAACCAGTAGCTTCAGAACTCCCGTGTTTCTTAGTACAGACGTAATCTCAGCTCAATCTGAGAACATTTTAAAAATTCATATTAGTTACCGATTTGATTTGATAAGTAGCTTCAGAACAACCATGTTTATTAGTACAAAATGAATCCCAGCTCAATCTGAAAAGATTTAAAAAGTGATCATCTCAGATCGCGCTAAGATTCAACCAGTAGCTTCAAACCACACATATTCCTTAGTACAAAATTAATCTCAGCTGAATCTGAGAACATTTAAAAAAATTATCATCTCAGTTCGCGCTGAGATTCAACCAGTAGCTTCAGAACACACATGTTCCTTACTGCAGAATTAATCTCAGGTCAAATTGAGACGATTAAAAAAATCGCCATCTCAGATCGCGCTAAGATTCAACCAGTATCATCTTAGTTACCGATTAAATTTTACCAGTAACTTCAGAACAACCATGTTTATTAGTACAAAATGAATCCCAGCTCAATCCGAAAAGATTTTAAAAATTATCATCTCAGATCGCGCTTAGATTCAACCAGTAGCTTCAGAACACACATGTTTCTTACTGCAGAATTAATCTCAGGTCAAATTGAGAACATTTAAAAAAATTATCATCTCAGATCGCGCTTAGATTCAACCAGTAGCTTCAGAACTCCCGTGTTTCTTAGTACAGACGTAATCTCAGCTCAATCTGAGAAGATTTTAAAAAATTCATCTTAGTTACCGATTAGATTTGATAAGTAGCTTCAGAACAACCATGTTTATTAGTACAAAATGAATCCCAGCTCAATCTGAAAAGATTTAAAAAGTGATCATCTCAGATCCGCGCTAAGATTCAACCAGTAGCTTCAGAACCACACAGGCATAATGTCCTTAGTACAAAATTAATCTCAGCTCAATCTGAGAACATTTAAAAAAATTATAAGTCTACCGATTCGCGATTAGATAACCAGTAGCTCAGAACAACCATGTTTCCTCACGTACAAATGAATCCCAGGCTCAAATCTGAAAGATTTAAAAAATCTCATCTCAGATTCGCGCTTAAGATTCAACCAGTAGCTTCAGAACAGACACAGTGCAGAATGTTCCTTAGTACAAAATTAATCTCAGCTGAATCTGAGAAGATTAAAAAAAATTATAATCTCAGATCGCGCTAAGATTCAACCAGTAGCTTCAGAACTCCCGTGTTTCTTAGTACAGACGTAATCTCAGCTCAATCTGAGAACATTTTAAAAATTCATATTAGTTACCGATTTGATTTGATAAGTAGCTTCAGAACAACCATGTTTATTAGTACAAAATGAATCCCAGCTCAATCTGAAAAGATTTAAAAAGTGATCATCTCAGATCGCGCTAAGATTCAACCAGTAGCTTCAAACCACACATATTCCTTAGTACAAAATTAATCTCAGCTCAATCTGAGAACATTTTAAAAATTCATATTAGTTACCGATTTGATTTGATAAGTAGCTTCAGAACAACCATGTTTATTAGTACAAAATGAATCCCAGCTCAATCCGAAAAGATTTTAAAAATTATCATCTCAGATCGCGCTTAGATTCAACCAGTAGCTTCAGAACACACATGTTTCTTACTGCAGAATTAATCTCAGGTCAAATTGAGAACATTTAAAAAAATTATCATCTCAGATTGCGCTTAGATTCAACCAGTAGCTTCAGAACTCCCGTGTTTCTTAGTACAGACGTAATCTCAGCTCAATCTGAGAAGATTTTAAAAAATTCATCTTAGTTACCGATTAGATTTGATAAGTAGCTTCAGAACAACCATGTTTATTAGTACAAAATGAATCCCAGCTCAATCTGAAAATATTTAAAAAATTATAATCTCAGATCGCGCTTAGATTCAACCAGTAGCTTCAGAACACACACGTTCCTTACTGCAGAATTAATCTCAGGTCAAATGAGACGATTAGAAAAATCACCATCTCAGATCGCGCTTGGATTCAAACCAGTTGCTTCAGAACTCCCGTGTTTCTTAGTACAGACGTAATCTCAGCTCAATCTGAGAACATTTAAAAAAAATTCATCTTAGTTACCGATTAGATTTTACCAGTAGCTTCAGAACAACCATGTTTATTAGTACAAAATGAATCCCAGCTGAATCTGAGAACATTTAAAAAAATCGCCATCTCAGATCGCGCTTAGATTCAACCACTAGCTTCAGAACACACATGTTCCTCACTGCAGAATTGATCTCAGGTCAAATTGAGACGATTAAAAAAATCGCCATCTCAGATCGCGCTAAGATTCAACCAGTAGCTTCAGACCTCCCGTGTTTCTTAGTACAGACGTTATCTCGGCTCAATCTGAGAAGATTTAAAAAATTATCATCTCAGATCGCACTTAGATTCAACCAGTAGCTTCAGAACTCCCGTGTTTCTTAGTACAGACGTTATCTCGGCTCAATCTGAGAAGATTTAAAAAAAAATCATCTTAGTTACCGATTAGATTTTACCAGTAACTTCAGAGCAACCATGTTTATTAGTACAAAATGAATCCCAGCTCAATCCGAAAAGATTTTAAAAATTATCATCTCAGATCGCGCTTAGATTCAAACCAGTTGCTTCAGAACTCCCGTGTTTCTTAGTACAGACGTAATCTCAGCTCAATCTGAGAACATTTAAAAAAAATTCATCTTAGTTACCGATTAGATTTTACCAGTAGCTTCAGAACAACCATGTTTATTAGTACAAAATGAATCCCAGCTGAATCTGAGAACATTTAAAAAAAATCGCCATCTCAGATCGCACTAAGATTCACCACTAGCTTCAGAACACACATTTTCCTCACTGCAGAATTAATCTCAGGTCAAATTGAGACGATTAAAAAAATCGCCATCTCAGATCGCGCTAAGATTCAACCAGTAGCTTCAGACCCTCCCGTGTTCTTCGTACAGACGTTATCTCAGGCTCAATCTGAGAACATTTAAAAAAATTCATCTTAGTTACCGATTAGATTTTACCAGTAGCTTCAGACAACCATGTTTATTAGTACAAAATGAATCCCAGCTGAATTGAGAACATTAAAAAATCGCCATCTCAGATCGCGCTAAGATTCAACCAGTAGCTTCAGAACTCCCGTGTTTCTTAGTACAGACTTAATCTCAGCTCATCTGAGAAGTTTTTAAAAAAGTCATCTTAGTTACCGATAGATTTGATAAAGTAGCTTCAGAACACCATGTTTATTAGTACAAAAATGAATCCCAGCTCAATCGTGAAAAGATTTAAAAAGTGATCATCTCAGATCGCGCTAAGATTCAACCAGTAGCTTCAAACCACACATGTTCTTTAGTACAAAATTAATCTCAGCTGAATCTGTAAACATTTAAAAAAATTATCATCTCAGTAGCTTCAGAACACACATGTTCCTTACTGCAGAATTAATCTCAGGTCAAATTGAGACGATTAAAAAAATCGCCATCTCAGATCGCGCTAAGATTCAACCAGTAGCTTCAGACCTCCCGTGTTTCTTAGTACAGACGTGATCTCGGCTCAATCTGAGAAGATTTTAAAAAAAAAATCATCTTAGTTACCGATTAGATTTTACCAGTAACTTCAGAACAACCATGTTTATTAGTACAAAATGAATCCCAGCTCAATCTGAAAAGATTTAAAAAGTGATCATCTCAGATCGCGCTAAGATTCAACCAGTAGCTTCAAACCACACATGTTCCTTAGTACAAAATTAATCTCAGCTGAATCTGTAAACATTTAAAAAAATTATCATCTCAGATCGCGCTTAGATTCAACCAGTAGCTTCAGAACACACATGTTCCTTACTGCAGAATTAATCTCAGGTCAAATTGAGACGATTAGAAAAATCACCATCTCAGATCGCGCTAAGATTCAAACCAGTTGCTTCAGAACTCCCGTGTTTCTTAGTACAGACGTTATCTCAGCTCATTCTGAGAAGTTTTTTAAAAAGTCATCTTAGTTACCAATTACATTTGATACGTAGCTTCAGAACAACCATATTTATTAGTACAAAATTAATCTCAGCTAAATCTGTGACCATTTAAAAAAATTATCATCTCAGATCGATCTTAGATTCAACCAGTAGCTTCAGAACACACACAGTGCAGAATGTTCCTTAGTACAAAATTAATCTCAGCTGAATCTGAGAAGATTAAAAAAAATTATAATCTCAGATCGCGCTTAGATTCAACCAGTAGCTTCAGAACACACATGTTCCTTACTGCAGAATTAATCTCAGGTCAAAATGAGACGATTAGAAAAATCACCATCTCAGATCGCGCTAAGATTCAAACCAGTTGCTTCAGAACTCCCGTGTTTCTTAGTACAGACTTAATTTCAGCTCAATCTGAGAACATTTAAAACAAATTCATCTTAGTTACCGATTAGATTTTACCAGTAGCTTCAGAACAACCATGTTTATTAGTACAAAATGAATCCCAGCTGAATCTGAGAACATTTAAAAATATCGCCATCTCAGATCGCGCTAAGATTCAACCAGTAGCGTCAGAACTCCCGTGTTTCTTAGTACAGACGTAATCTCAGCTCAATCTGAGAACATTTTAAAAATTCATATTAGTTACCGATTTGATTTGATAAGTAGCTTCAGAACAACCATGTTTATTAGTACAAAATGAATCCCAGCTCAATCTGAAAAGATTTAAAAAGTGATCATCTCAGATCGCGCTAAGATTCAACCAGTAGCTTCAAACCACACATATTCCTTAGTACAAAATTAATCTCAGCTGAATCTGAGAAGATTAAAAAAAATTATAATCTCAGATCGCGCTTAGATTCAACCAGTAGCTTCAGAACACACATGTTCCTCACTGCAGAATTAATCTCAGGTCGAATTGAGACGATTAAAAAAATCGCCATCTCAGATCGCGCTAAGATTCAAACCAGTAGCTTCAGACCTTCCGTGTTTCTTAGTACAGACGTTATCTCGGCTCAATCTGAGAAGATTTTAAAAAATTCATCTTAGTTACCGATTAGATTTTACCAGTAGCTTCAGAACAACCATGTTTATTAGTACAAAATTAATCCCAGCTCAATCTGAAAAGATTTAAAAAATTATAAAGTCAGATCGCGCTTAGATTCAACCAGTCGCTTCAGAACACACATGTTCCTTACTGCAGAATTAATCTCAGGTCAAAATGAGACGATTAGAAAAATCACCATCTCAGATCGCGCTAAGATTCAAACCAGTTGCTTCAGAACTCCCGTGTTTCTTAGTACAGACGTAATTTCAGCTCAATCTGAGAACATTTAAAAAAAATTCATCTTAGTTACCGATTAGATTTTACCAGTAGCTTCAGAACAACCATGTTTATTAGTACAAAATGAATCCCAGCTGAATCTGAGAACATTTAAAAATATCGCCATCTCAGATCGCGCTAAGATTCAACCAGTAGCTTCAGAACTCCCGTGTTTCTTAGTACAGACGTAATCTCAGCTCAATCTGAGAACATTTTAAAAATTCATATTAGTTACCGATTTGATTTGATAAGTAGCTTCAGAACAACCATGTTTATTAGTACAAAATGAATCCCAGCTCAATCTGAAAAGATTTAAAAAGTGATCATCTCAGATCGCGCTAAGATTCAACCAGTAGCTTCAAACCACACATATTCCTTAGTACAAAATTAATCTCAGCTGAATCTGAGAACATTTGAAAAAATTATCATCTCAGTTCGCGCTTAGATTCAACCAGTAGCTTCAGAACACACATGTTCCTTACTGCAGAATTAATCTCAGGTCAAATTGAGACGATTAAAAAAATCGCCATCTCAGATCGCGCTAAGATTCAACCAGTATCATCTTAGTTACCGATTAAATTTTACCAGTAACTTCAGAACAACCATGTTTATTAGTACAAAATGAATCCCAGCTCAATCCGAAAAGATTTTAAAAATTATCATCTCAGATCGCGCTTAGATTCAACCAGTAGCTTCAGAACACACATGTTTCTTACTGCAGAATTAATCTCAGGTCAAATTGAGAACATTTAAAAAAATTATCATCTCAGATCGCGCTTAGATTCAACCAGTAGCTTCAGAACTCCCGTGTTTCTTAGTACAGACGTAATCTCAGCTCAATCTGAGAAGATCTTAAAAAATTCATCTTAGTTACCGATTAGATTTGATAAGTAGCTTCAGAACAACCATGTTTAATAGTACAAAATGAATCCCAGCTCAATCTGAAAATATTAAAAAAATTATAATCTCAGATCGCGCTTAGATTCAACCAGTACATTCAGAACACACACGTTCCTTACTGCAGAATTAATCTCAGGTCAAAATGAGACGATTAGAAAAATCACCATCTCAGATCGCGCTAAGATTCAAACCAGTTGCTTCAGAACTCCCGTGTTTCTTAGTACAGACGTAATCTCAGCTCAATCTGAGAACATTTAAAAAAAATTCATCTTAGTTACCGATTAGATTTGATAAGTAGCTTCAGAACAACCATGTTTGTTAGTACAAAATGAATCCCAGCTCAATCTGAAAAGATTTAAAAAGTGATCATCTCAGATCGCGCTTAGATTCAACCAGTCGCTTCAGAACACACATGTTCCTTACTGCAGAATTAATCTCAGGTCAAAATGAGACGATTAGAAAAATCACCATCTCAGATCGCGCTAAGATTGAAACCAGTTGCTTCAGAACTCCCGTGTTTCTTAGTACAGACGTTATTTCAGCTCAATCTGAGAACATTTAAAAAAAATTCATCTTAGTTACCGATTAGATTTTACCAGTAGCTTCAGAACAACCATGTTTATTAGTACAAAATGAATCCCAGCTGAATCTGAGAACATTTAAAAATATCGCCATCTCAGATCGCGCTAAGATTCAACCAGTAGCTTCAGACCTCCCGTGTTTCTTAGTACAGACCTTATCTCGGCTCAATCTGAGAAGATTTAAAAAAAAATCATCTTAGTTACCGATTAAATTTTACCAGTAACTTCAGAACAACCATGTTTATTAGTACAAAATGAATCCCAGCTCAATCCGAAAAGATTTTAAAAATTATCATCTCAGATCGCGCTTAGATTCAACCAGTAGCTTCAGAACACACATGTTTCTTACTGCAGAATTAATCTCAGGTCAAATTGAGAACATTTAAAAAAATTATCATCTCAGATCGCGCTTAGATTCAACCAGTAGCTTCAGAACTCCCGTGTTTCTTAGTACAGACGTAATCTCAGCTCAATCTGAGAAGATCTTAAAAAATTCATCTTAGTTACCGATTAGATTTGATAAGTAGCTTCAGAACAACCATGTTTAATAGTACAAAATGAATCCCAGCTCAATCTGAAAATATTAAAAAAATTATAATCTCAGATCGCGCTTAGATTCAACCAGTACATTCAGAACACACACGTTCCTTACTGCAGAATTAATCTCAGGTCAAAATGAGACGATTAGAAAAATCACCATCTCAGATCGCGCTAAGATTCAAACCAGTTGCTTCAGAACTCCCGTGTTTCTTAGTACAGACGTAATCTCAGCTCAATCTGAGAACATTTTAAAAAAATTCATCTTAGTTACCGATTAGATTTTACCAGTAGCTTCAGAACAACCATGTTTGTTAGTACAAAATGAATCCCAGCTCAATCTGAAAAGATTTAAAAAGTGATCATCTCAGATCGCGCTAAGATTCAACCAGTAGCTTCAAACCACACATATTCCTTAGTACAAAATTAATCTCAGCTGAATCTGAGAACATTTAAAAAAATCGCCATCTCAGATCGCGCTAAGATTCAACCAGTAGCTTCAGAACTCCCGTGTTTCTTAGTACAGACGTAATCTCAGCTCAATCTGAGAATATTTTAAAAATTCATATTAGTTACCGATTTGATTTGATAAGTAGCTTCAGAACAACCATGTTTATTAGTACAAAATGAATCCCAGCTCAATCTGAAAAGATTTAAAAAGTGATCATCTCAGATCGCGCTAAGATTCAACCAGTAGCTTCAAACCACACATATTCCTTAGTACAAAATTAATCTCAGCTCAATCTGAGAACATTTAAAAAATTCATATTAGTTACCGATTTGATTTGATAAGTAGCTTCAGAACAACCATGTTTATTAGTACAAAATGAATCCCAGCTCAATCCGAAAAGATTTTAAAAATTATCATCTCAGATCGCGCTTAGATTCAACCAGTAGCTTCAGAACACACATGTTTCTTACTGCAGAATTAATCTCAGGTCAAATTGAGAACATTTAAAAAAATTATCATCTCAGATTGCGCTTAGATTCAACCAGTAGCTTCAGAACTCCCGTGTTTCTTAGTACAGACGTAATCTCAGCTCAATCTGAGAAGATTTTAAAAAATTCATCTTAGTTACCGATTAGATTTGATAAGTAGCTTCAGAACAACCATGTTTATTAGTACAAAATGAATCCCAGCTCAATCTGAAAATATTTAAAAAATTATAATCTCAGATCGCGCTTAGATTCAACCAGTAGCTTCAGAACACACACGTTCCTTACTGCAGAATTAATCTCAGGTCAAAATGAGACGATTAGAAAAATCACCATCTCAGATCGCGCTAAGATTCAAACCAGTTGCTTCAGAACTCCCGTGTTTCTTAGTACAGACGTAATCTCAGCTCAATCTGAGAACATTTAAAAAAAATTCATCTTAGTTACCGATTAGATTTGATAAGTAGCTTCAGAACAACCATGTTTATTAGTACAAAATGAATCCCAGCTCAATCTGAAAAGATTTAAAAATTATCATCTCAGTTCGCGCTTAGATTCAACCAGTAGCTTCAGAACAGACACAGTGCAGAATGTTCCTTAGTACAAAATTAATCTCAGCTGAATCTGAGAAGATTAAAAAAAATTATAATCTCAGATCGCGCTTAGATTCAACCAGTAGCTTCAGAACACACATGTTCCTCACTGCAGAATTGATCTCAGGTCAAATTGAGACGATTAAAAAAATCGCCATCTCAGATCGCGCTAAGATTCAACCAGTAGCTTCAAACCACACATATTCCTTAGTACAAAATTAATCTCAGCTGAATCTGAGAACATTTAAAAAAATCGCCATCTCAGATCGCGCTAAGATTCAACCAGTAGCTTCAGAACTCCCGTGTTTCTTAGTACAGACGTAATCTCAGCTCAATCTGAGAATATTTTAAAAATTCATATTAGGTACCGATTTGATTTGATAAGTAGCTTAAGAACAACCATGTTTATTAGTACAAAATGAATCCCAGCTCAATCTGAAAAGATTTAAAAAGTGATCATCTCAGATCGCGCTAAGATTCAACCAGTAGCTTCAAACCACACATATTCCTTAGTACAAAATTAATCTCAGCTCAATCTGAGAACATTTTAAAAATTCATATTAGTTACCGATTTGATTTGATAAGTAGCTTCAGAACAACCATGTTTATTAGTACAAAATGAATCCCAGCTCAATCCGAAAAGATTTTAAAAATTATCATCTCAGATCGCGCTTAGATTCAACCAGTAGCTTCAGAACACACATGTTTCTTACTGCAGAATTAATCTCAGGTCAAATTGAGAACATTTAAAAAAATTATCATCTCAGATTGCGCTTAGATTCAACCAGTAGCTTCAGAACTCCCGTGTTTCTTAGTACAGACGTAATCTCAGCTCAATCTGAGAAGATTTTAAAAAATTCATCTTAGTTACCGATTAGATTTGATAAGTAGCTTCAGAACAACCATGTTTATTAGTACAAAATGAATCCCAGCTCAATCTGAAAATATTTAAAAAATTATAATCTCAGATCGCGCTTAGATTCAACCAGTAGCTTCAGAACACACACGTTCCTTACTGCAGAATTAATCTCAGGTCAAAATGAGACGATTAGAAAAATCACCATCTCAGATCGCGCTAAGATTCAAACCAGTTGCTTCAGAACTCCCGTGTTTCTTAGTACAGACGTAATCTCAGCTCAATCTGAGAACATTTAAAAAAAATTCATCTTAGTTACCGATTAGATTTTACCAGTAGCTTCAGAACAACCATGTTTATTAGTACAAAATGAATCCCAGCTGAATCTGAGAACATTTAAAAAAATCGCCATCTCAGATCGCGCTTAGATTCAACCACTAGCTTCAGAACACACATGTTCCTCACTGCAGAATTGATCTCAGGTCAAATTGAGACGATTAAAAAAATCGCCATCTCAGATCGCGCTAAGATTCAACCAGTAGCTTCAGACCTCCCGTGTTTCTTAGTACAGACGTTATCTCGGCTCAATCTGAGAAGATTTAAAAAATTATCATCTCAGATCGCACTTAGATTCAACCAGTAGCTTCAGAACTCCCGTGTTTCTATAGTACAGACGTTATCTCGGCTCAATCTGAGAAGATTTAAAAAAAAATCATCTTAGTTACCGATTAGATTTTACCAGTAACTTCAGAGCAACCATGTTTATTAGTACAAAATGAATCCCAGCTCAATCCGAAAAGATTTTAAAAATTATCATCTCAGATCGCGCTTAGATTCAAACCAGTTGCTTCAGAACTCCCGTGTTTCTTAGTACAGACGTAATCTCAGCTCAATCTGAGAACATTTAAAAAAAATTCATCTTAGTTACCGATTAGATTTTACCAGTAGCTTCAGAACAACCATGTTTATTAGTACAAAATGAATCCCAGCTGAATCTGAGAACATTTAAAAAAATCGCCATCTCAGATCGCGCTTAGATTCAACCAGTAGCTTCAGAACACACATGTTCCTCACTGCAGAATTAATCTCAGGTCGAATTGAGACGATTAAAAAAATCGCCATCTCAGATCGCGCTAAGATTCAAACCAGTAGCTTCAGACCTTCCGTGTTTCTTAGTACAGACGTTATCTCGGCTCAATCTGAGAAGATTTTAAAAAATTCATCTTAGTTACCGATTAGATTTTACCAGTAGCTTCAGAACAACCATGTTTATTAGTACAAAATTAATCCCAGCTCAATCTGAAAAGATTTAAAAAATTATAAAGTCAGATCGCGCTTAGATTCAACCAGTCGCTTCAGAACACACATGTTCCTTACTGCAGAATTAATCTCAGGTCAAAATGAGACGATTAGAAAAATCACCATCTCAGATCGCGCTAAGATTCAAACCAGTTGCTTCAGAACTCCCGTGTTTCTTAGTACAGACGTAATTTCAGCTCAATCTGAGAACATTTAAAAAAAATTCATCTTAGTTACCGATTAGATTTTACCAGTAGCTTCAGAACAACCATGTTTATTAGTACAAAATGAATCCCAGCTGAATCTGAGAACATTTAAAAATATCGCCATCTCAGATCGCGCTAAGATTCAACCAGTAGCTTCAGAACTCCCGTGTTTCTTAGTACAGACGTAATCTCAGCTCAATCTGAGAACATTTTAAAAATTCATATTAGTTACCGATTTGATTTGATAAGTAGCTTCAGAACAACCATGTTTATTAGTACAAAATGAATCCCAGCTCAATCTGAAAAGATTTAAAAAGTGATCATCTCAGATCGCGCTAAGATTCAACCAGTAGCTTCAAACCACACATATTCCTTAGTACAAAATTAATCTCAGCTGAATCTGAGAACATTTGAAAAAATTATCATCTCAGTTCGCGCTTAGATTCAACCAGTAGCTTCAGAACACACATGTTCCTTACTGCAGAATTAATCTCAGGTCAAATTGAGACGATTAAAAAAATCGCCATCTCAGATCGCGCTAAGATTCAACCAGTATCATCTTAGTTACCGATTAAATTTTACCAGTAACTTCAGAACAACCATGTTTATTAGTACAAAATGAATCCCAGCTCAATCCGAAAAGATTTTAAAAATTATCATCTCAGATCGCGCTTAGATTCAACCAGTAGCTTCAGAACACACATGTTTCTTACTGCAGAATTAATCTCAGGTCAAATTGAGAACATTTAAAAAAATTATCATCTCAGATCGCGCTTAGATTCAACCAGTAGCTTCAGAACTCCCGTGTTTCTTAGTACAGACGTAATCTCAGCTCAATCTGAGAAGATCTTAAAAAATTCATCTTAGTTACCGATTAGATTTGATAAGTAGCTTCAGAACAACCATGTTTAATAGTACAAAATGAATCCCAGCTCAATCTGAAAAGATTTAAAAATTATCATCTCAGTTCGCGCTTAGATTCAACCAGTAGCTTCAGAACAGACACAGTGCAGAATGTTCCTTAGTACAAAATTAATCTCAGCTGAATCTGAGAAGATTAAAAAAAATTATAATCTCAGATCGCGCTTAGATTCAACCAGTAGCTTCAGAACACACATGTTCCTCACTGCAGAATTGATCTCAGGTCAAATTGAGACGATTAAAAAAATCGCCATCTCAGATCGCGCTAAGATTCAACCAGTAGCTTCAAACCACACATATTCCTTAGTACAAAATTAATCTCAGCTGAATCTGAGAACATTTAAAAAAATCGCCATCTCAGATCGCGCTAAGATTCAACCAGTAGCTTCAGAACTCCCGTGAATTCTTAGTACAGACGTAATCTCAGCTCAATCTGAGAATATTTTAAAAATTCATATTAGTTACCGATTTGATTTGATAAGTAGCTTAAGAACAACCATGTTTATTAGTACAAAATGAATCCCAGCTCAATCTGAAAAGATTTAAAAAGTGATCATCTCAGATCGCGCTAAGATTCAACCAGTAGCTTCAAACCACACATATTCCTTAGTACAAAATTAATCTCAGCTCAATCTGAGAACATTTTAAAAATTCATATTAGTTACCGATTTGATTTGATAAGTAGCTTCAGAACAACCATGTTTATTAGTACAAAATGAATCCCAGCTCAATCCGAAAAGATTTTAAAAATTATCATCTCAGATCGCGCTTAGATTCAACCAGTAGCTTCAGAACACACATGTTTCTTACTGCAGAATTAATCTCAGGTCAAATTGAGAACATTTAAAAAAATTATCATCTCAGATTGCGCTTAGATTCAACCAGTAGCTTCAGAACTCCCGTGTTTCTTAGTACAGACGTAATCTCAGCTCAATCTGAGAAGATTTTAAAAAATTCATCTTAGTTACCGATTAGATTTGATAAGTAGCTTCAGAACAACCATGTTTATTAGTACAAAATGAATCCCAGCTCAATCTGAAAATATTTAAAAAATTATAATCTCAGATCGCGCTTAGATTCAACCAGTAGCTTCAGAACACACACGTTCCTTACTGCAGAATTAATCTCAGGTCAAAATGAGACGATTAGAAAAATCACCATCTCAGATCGCGCTAAGATTCAAACCAGTTGCTTCAGAACTCCCGTGTTTCTTAGTACAGACGTAATCTCAGCTCAATCTGAGAACATTTAAAAAAATTCATCTTAGTTACCGATTAGATTTTACCAGTAGCTTCAGAACAACCATGTTTATTAGTACAAAATGAATCCCAGCTGAATCTGAGAACATTTAAAAAAATCGCCATCTGAGATCGCGCTTAGATTCAACCACTAGCTTCAGAACACACATGTTCCTCACTGCAGAATTGATCTCAGGTCAAATTGAGACGATTAAAAAAATCGCCATCTCAGATCGCGCTAAGATTCAACCAGTAGCTTCAGACCTCCCGTGTTTCTTAGTACAGACGTTATCTCGGCTCAATCTGAGAAGATTTAAAAAATTATCATCTCAGATCGCACTTAGATTCAACCAGTAGCTTCAGAACTCCCGTGTTTCTATAGTACAGACGTTATCTCGGCTCAATCTGAGAAGATTTAAAAAAAAATCATCTTAGTTACCGATTAGATTTTACCAGTAACTTCAGAGCAACCATGTTTATTAGTACAAAATGAATCCCAGCTCAATCCGAAAAGATTTTAAAAATTATCATCTCAGATCGCGCTTAGATTCAAACCAGTTGCTTCAGAACTCCCGTGTTTCTTAGTACAGACGTAATCTCAGCTCAATCTGAGAACATTTAAAAAAAATTCATCTTAGTTACCGATTAGATTTTACCAGTAGCTTCAGAACAACCATGTTTATTAGTACAAAATGAATCCCAGCTGAATCTGAGAACATTTAAAAAAATCGCCATCTCAGATCGCGCTTAGATTCAACCACTAGCTTCAGAACACACATGTTCCTCACTGCAGAATTGATCTCAGGTCAAATTGAGACGATTAAAAAAATCGCCATCTCAGATCGCGCTAAGATTCAACCAGTAGCTTCAGACCTCCCGTGTTTCTTAGTACAGACGTTATCTCGGCTCAATCTGAGAACATTTAAAAAAAATTCATCTTAGTTACCGATTAGATTTTACCAGTAGCTTCAGAACAACCATGTTTATTAGTACAAAATGAATCCCAGCTGAATCTGAGAACATTTAAAAATATCGCCATCTCAGATCGCGCTAAGATTCAACCAGTAGCTTCAGAACTCCCGTGTTTCTTAGTACAGACGTAATCTCAGCTCAATCTGAGAAGATTTTAAAAAATTCATCTTAGTTACCGATTAGATTTGATAAAGTAGCTTCAGAACAACCATGTTTATTAGTACAAAATGAATCCCAGCTCAATCTGAAAAGATTTAAAAAGTGATCATCTCAGATCGCGCTAAGATTCAACCAGTAGCTTCAAACCACACATGTTCTTTAGTACAAAATTAATCTCAGCTGAATCTGTAAACATTTAAAAAAATTATCATCTCAGTAGCTTCAGAACACACATGTTCCTTACTGCAGAATTAATCTCAGGTCAAATTGAGACGATTAAAAAAATCGCCATCTCAGATCGCGCTAAGATTCAACCAGTAGCTTCAGACCTCCCGTGTTTCTTAGTACAGACGTGATCTCGGCTCAATCTGAGAAGATTTTAAAAAAAAAATCATCTTAGTTACCGATTAGATTTTACCAGTAACTTCAGAACAACCATGTTTATTAGTACAAAATGAATCCCAGCTCAATCTGAAAAGATTTAAAAAGTGATCATCTCAGATCGCGCTAAGATTCAACCAGTAGCTTCAAACCACACATGTTCCTTAGTACAAAATTAATCTCAGCTGAATCTGTAAACATTTAAAAAAATTATCATCTCAGATCGCGCTTAGATTCAACCAGTAGCTTCAGAACACACATGTTCCTTACTGCAGAATTAATCTCAGGTCAAATTGAGACGATTAGAAAAATCACCATCTCAGATCGCGCTAAGATTCAAACCAGTTGCTTCAGAACTCCCGTGTTTCTTAGTACAGACGTAATCTCAGCTCATTCTGAGAAGATTTTAAAAAATTCATCTCAGTTACCGATTACATTTGATAAGTAGCTTCAGAACAACCATATTTATTAGTACAAAATTAATCTCAGCTAAATCTCTGAACATTTAAAAAAATTATCATCTCAGATCGCGCTTAGATTCAACCAGTAGCTTCAGAACACACACAGTGCAGAATGTTCCCTAGTACAAAATTAATCTCAGCTGAATCTGAGAAGATTAAAAAAATTTATAATCTCAGATCGCGCTTAGATTCAACCAGTAGCTTCAGAACACACATGTTCCTTACTGCAGAATTAATCTCAGCTGAATCTGAGACGATTAGAAAAATCACCATCTCAGATCGCGCTAAGATTCAAACCAGTTGCTTCAGAACTCCCGTGTTTCTTAGTACAGACGTAATCTCAGCTCAATCTGAGAACATTTAAAAAAAATTCATCTTAGTTACCGATTAGATTTTACCAGTAGCTTCAGAACAACCATGTTTATTAGTACAAAATGAATCCCAGCTGAATCTGAGAACATTTAAAAATATCGCCATCTCAGATCGCGCTAAGATTCAACCAGTAGCGTCAGAACTCCCGTGTTTCTTAGTACAGACGTAATCTCAGCTCAATCTGAGAACATTTTAAAAATTCATATTAGTTACCGATTTGATTTGATAAGTAGCTTCAGAACAACCATGTTTATTAGTACAAAATGAATCCCAGCTCAATCTGAAAAGATTTAAAAAGTGATCATCTCAGATCGCGCTAAGATTCAACCAGTAGCTTCAAACCACACATATTCCTTAGTACAAAATTAATCTCAGCTGAATCTGAGAAGATTAAAAAAAATTATAATCTCAGATCGCGCTTAGATTCAACCAGTAGCTTCAGAACACACATGTTCCTTACTGCAGAATTAATCTCAGGTCAAATTGAGACGATTAAAAAAATCGCCATCTCAGATCGCGCTAAGATTCAAACCAGTAGCTTCAGACCTTCCGTGTTTCTTAGTACAGACGTTATCTCGGCTCAATCTGAGAAGATTTTAAAAAATTCATCTTAGTTACCGATTAGATTTTACCAGTAGCTTCAGAACAACCATGTTTATTAGTACAAAATTAATCCCAGCTCAATCTGAAAAGATTTAAAAAATTATAAAGTCAGATCGCGCTTAGATTCAACCAGTCGCTTCAGAACACACATGTTCCTTACTGCAGAATTAATCTCAGGTCAAAATGAGACGATTAGAAAAATCACCATCTCAGATCGCGCTAAGATTCAAACCAGTTGCTTCAGAACTCCCGTGTTTCTTAGTACAGACGTAATTTCAGCTCAATCTGAGAACATTTAAAAAAAATTCATCTTAGTTACCGATTAGATTTTACCAGTAGCTTCAGAACAACCATGTTTATTAGTACAAAATGAATCCCAGCTGAATCTGAGAACATTTAAAAATATCGCCATCTCAGATCGCGCTAAGATTCAACCAGTAGCTTCAGAACTCCCGTGTTTCTTAGTACAGACGTAATCTCAGCTCAATCTGAGAACATTTTAAAAATTCATATTAGTTACCGATTTGATTTGATAAGTAGCTTCAGAACAACCATGTTTATTAGTACAAAATGAATCCCAGCTCAATCTGAAAAGATTTAAAAAGTGATCATCTCAGATCGCGCTAAGATTCAACCAGTAGCTTCAAACCACACATATTCCTTAGTACAAAATTAATCTCAGCTGAATCTGAGAACATTTGAAAAAATTATCATCTCAGTTCGCGCTTAGATTCAACCAGTAGCTTCAGAACACACATGTTCCTTACTGCAGAATTAATCTCAGGTCAAATTGAGACGATTAAAAAAATCGCCATCTCAGATCGCGCTAAGATTCAACCAGTATCATCTTAGTTACCGATTAAATTTTACCAGTAACTTCAGAACAACCATGTTTATTAGTACAAAATGAATCCCAGCTCAATCCGAAAAGATTTTAAAAATTATCATCTCAGATCGCGCTTAGATTCAACCAGTAGCTTCAGAACACACATGTTTCTTACTGCAGAATTAATCTCAGGTCAAATTGAGAACATTTAAAAAAATTATCATCTCAGATCGCGCTTAGATTCAACCAGTAGCTTCAGAACTCCCGTGTTTCTTAGTACAGACGTAATCTCAGCTCAATCTGAGAAGATCTTAAAAAATTCATCTTAGTTACCGATTAGATTTGATAAGTAGCTTCAGAACAACCATGTTTAATAGTACAAAATGAATCCCAGCTCAATCTGAAAATATTAAAAAAATTATAATCTCAGATCGCGCTTAGATTCAACCAGTACATTCAGAACACACACGTTCCTTACTGCAGAATTAATCTCAGGTCAAAATGAGACGATTAGAAAAATCACCATCTCAGATCGCGCTAAGATTCAAACCAGTTGCTTCAGAACTCCCGTGTTTCTTAGTACAGACGTAATCTCAGCTCAATCTGAGAACATTTAAAAAAAATTCATCTTAGTTACCGATTAGATTTGATAAGTAGCTTCAGAACAACCATGTTTGTTAGTACAAAATGAATCCCAGCTCAATCTGAAAAGATTTAAAAAGTGATCATCTCAGATCGCGCTTAGATTCAACCAGTCGCTTCAGAACACACATGTTCCTTACTGCAGAATTAATCTCAGGTCAAAATGAGACGATTAGAAAAATCACCATCTCAGATCGCGCTAAGATTCAAACCAGTTGCTTCAGAACTCCCGTGTTTCTTAGTACAGACGTAATTTCAGCTCAATCTGAGAACATTTAAAAAAAATTCATCTTAGTTACCGATTAGATTTTACCAGTAGCTTCAGAACAACCATGTTTATTAGTACAAAATGAATCCCAGCTGAATCTGAGAACATTTAAAAATATCGCCATCTCAGATCGCGCTAAGATTCAACCAGTAGCTTCAGACCTCCCGTGTTTCTTAGTACAGACCTTATCTCGGCTCAATCTGAGAAGATTTAAAAAAAAATCATCTTAGTTACCGATTAAATTTTACCAGTAACTTCAGAACAACCATGTTTATTAGTACAAAATGAATCCCAGCTCAATCCGAAAAGATTTTAAAAATTATCATCTCAGATCGCGCTTAGATTCAACCAGTAGCTTCAGAACACACATGTTTCTTACTGCAGAATTAATCTCAGGTCAAATTGAGAACATTTAAAAAATTATCATCTCAGATCGCGCTTAGATTCAACCAGTAGCTTCAGAACTCCCGTGTTTCTTAGTACAGACGTAATCTCAGCTCAATCTGAGAAGATCTTAAAAAATTCATCTTAGTTACCGATTAGATTTGATAAGTAGCTTCAGAACAACCATGTTTAATAGTACAAAATGAATCCCAGCTCAATCTGAAAATATTAAAAAAATTATAATCTCAGATCGCGCTTAGATTCAACCAGTACATTCAGAACACACACGTTCCTTACTGCAGAATTAATCTCAGGTCAAAATGAGACGATTAGAAAAATCACCATCTCAGATCGCGCTAAGATTCAAACCAGTTGCTTCAGAACTCCCGTGTTTCTTAGTACAGACGTAATCTCAGCTCAATCTGAGAACATTTTAAAAAAATTCATCTTAGTTACCGATTAGATTTTACCAGTAGCTTCAGAACAACCATGTTTGTTAGTACAAAATGAATCCCAGCTCAATCTGAAAAGATTTAAAAAGTGATCATCTCAGATCGCGCTAAGATTCAACCAGTAGCTTCAAACCACACATATTCCTTAGTACAAAATTAATCTCAGCTGAATCTGAGAACATTTAAAAAAATCGCCATCTCAGATCGCGCTAAGATTCAACCAGTAGCTTCAGAACTCCCGTGTTTCTTAGTACAGACGTAATCTCAGCTCAATCTGAGAACATTTTAAAAATTCATATTAGTTACCGATTTGATTTGATAAGTAGCTTCAGAACAACCATGTTTATTAGTACAAAATGAATCCCAGCTCAATCTGAAAAGATTTAAAAAGTGATCATCTCAGATCGCGCTAAGATTCAACCAGTAGCTTCAAACCACACATATTCCTTAGTACAAAATTAATCTCAGCTCAATCTGAGAACATTTAAAAATTCATATTAGTTACCGATTAGATTTGATAAGTAGCTTCAGAACAACCATGTTTATTAGTACAAAATGAATCCCAGCTCAATCTGAAAAGATTTTAAAAATTATCATCTCAGATCGCGCTTAGATTCAACCAGTAGCTTCAGAACACACATGTTTCTTACTGCAGAATTAATCTCAGGTCAAATTGAGAACATTTAAAAAAATTATCATCTCAGAGTCTGCCTAGATTCAACCAGTAGCTTCAGAACTCCCGTGTTTCTTAAGTACAGACGTAATCTCAGCTCATTCTGAGAAGATTTTAAAAAATTCATCTCAGTTACCGATTACATTTGATAAGTAGCTTCAGAACAACCATATTTATTAGTACAAAATTAATCCCAGCTCAATCTGAAAATATTTAAAAAATTATAATCTCAGATCGCGCTTAGATTCAACCAGTAGCTTCAGAACACACACGTTCCTTACTGCAGAATTAATCTCAGGTCAAAATGAGACGATTAGAAAAATCACCATCTCAGATCGCGCTAAGATTCAAACCAGTTGCTTCAGAACTCCCGTGTTTCTTAGTACAGACGTAATCTCAGCTCAATCTGAGAACATTTAAAAAAAATTCATCTTAGTTACCGATTAGATTTTACCAGTAGCTTCAGAACAACCATGTTTATTAGTACAAAATGAATCCCAGCTGAATCTGAGAACATTTAAAAAAATCGCCATCTCAGATCGCGCTTAGATTCAACCACTAGCTTCAGAACACACATGTTCCTCACTGCAGAATTGATCTCAGGTCAACTTGAGACGATTAAAAAATCGCCATCTCAGATCGCGCTAAGATTCAACCAGTAGCTTCAGACCTCCCGTGTTTCTTAGTACAGACGTTATCTCGGCTCAATCTGAGAAGATTTAAAAAATTATCATCTCAGATCGCACTTAGATTCAACCAGTAGCTTCAGAACTCCCGTGTTTCTATAGTACAGACGTTATCTCGGCTCAATCTGAGAAGATTTAAAAAAAAATCATCTTAGTTACCGATTAGATTTTACCAGTAACTTCAGAGCAACCATGTTTATTAGTACAAAATGAATCCCAGCTCAATCCGAAAAGATTTTAAAAATTATCATCTCAGATCGCGCTTAGATTCAAACCAGTTGCTTCAGAACTCCCGTGTTTCTTAGTACAGACGTAATCTCAGCTCAATCTGAGAAGATTTTAAAAAATTCATCTTAGTTACCGATTAGATTTTACCAGTAGCTTCAGAACAACCATGTTTGTTAGTACAAAATGAATCCCAGCTGAATCTGAGAACATTTAAAAAAATCGCCATCTCAGATCGCGCTTAGATTCAACCAGTAGCTTCAGAACACACATGTTCCTTAGTACAGAATTAATCTCAGGTCAAATTGAGAAGATTAAAAAAATCGCCATCTCAGATCGCGCTAAGATTCAACCAGTAGCTTCAGACCTCCCGTGTTTCTTAGTACAGACGTTATCTCGGCTCAATCTGAGAAGATTTAAAAAAAAACTTAATCTTAGTTACCGATTAGATTTTACCAGTAGCTTCAGAACAACCATGTTTTTTAGTACAAAATGAATCCCAGCTGAATCTGAGAACATTTAAAAATATCGCCATCTCAGATCGCGCTAAGATTCAACCAGGTGCTTCAGAACTCCCGTGTTTCTTAGTACAGACGTAATCTCAGCTCAATCTGAGAAGATTTTAAAAATTCATCTTAGTTACCGATTAGATTTGATAAAGTAGCTTCAGAACAACCATGTTTATTAGTACAAAATGAATCCCAGCTCAATCTGATA
>NW_022985775.1:0-27728 GCF_902459465.1 Asterias rubens
TATCAAGTTGTGTACAACCTTCCTCTGTCCAGAATGGGAAAAGGCGAACAACTTGGTGTAACCATGATTTAAGTAGGTACAACTTGGTATATAACCTATACGTCTAATGGAAAGGGTATGTAGTTACACATATCAAGTTGTGTACAGCCTCCCTACCCCCTCTTTGGGAAAAGACGGACAATTCTGCATAAACCATAATTGAGTTAGGTATAACTTGGTATATAGGCTACACGTCTGTGGAAAGGGTATGTAGTAAACAAATCAAGTTGTGTACGGCTTCTCTCCCTCCGGAATGGGAAAAGGCGAACAATTTGGTGTAACCATGATTTAAGTAGGTACAACTTGGTATATAGCCTATACGTCTAATGGGAAAGGGTATGTAGTTACACATATCAAGTTGTGTACAGCCTCCCTACCCCTCTTTGGGAAAAGGCGAACAATTTGGTTTTACCATGATTTAATTAGGTTCAACTTGACTTTTTAGCCTATACGTCATGGGAAAGGGTATGTAGTCATACACATCAAGTTGTGTACAGCCTCCCTACCCCCTCTTTGGGAAAAGGCGAACAACCTGGTATAACCATGATTGAGTTAGGTACAACTTGGTGTATAGCCTATACGTCATGGGAAAGGGTATGTAGTTATACAAATCAAGTTGTGTACAGCCTTCCTCCCTGCGGAATGGGAACAGGCGAACAACTTGGTATAACCATGATTTAAGTAGGTACAACTTGGTATATAGACTATACGTCTAATGGGAAAGGGTATGTAGTTATACAAATCAAACTGTGTACAGCCTCACTACCCCCTCTTTGGGGAAAAGCGGACAACTTTGCATAACCATGATTGAGTTAGGTACAACTTGGTATATTGCTATACAACAATGGAGACATGGCACACGATAGATGCATTCCGCTACGGGTCTGTACACACAAAGTACAATGACGCCACATGAAACTGCATGATAGGCTTACGTGCCCAAATATTATTCATTGAAATATTGGTTAACAGTTGTCTATTATTTATTATTATATCTACTATAATTTTTACTAGTCATTATCTTCATCTTTCTGCTCCTTATTTTAAAAACGGATGTATAGTTTTTGTAAAAATTGATCATTAAGATATCAAACAGTACGCTCCCTGTTCGTACGCAAAATAAACCGCTCAACTCGTAGGTCTCAGAGTTGCCACTTCAACATTACAACCATGGAAAGATCACAACCGGCACGGCACGCAGTCGTTTCAGATTAAACCGATACAAAATCAGATTCCAGACTAATGAATCACGCACTTTAATTAAATTAGAAGCTCCGCAATAGGAGACTTTCCAACGCTAGGCGGCAGCAGACATACCGGGTAAATTTCCATTGTTTACGTAGTTCTGAACATGCGCATAATTCTGAGAACAATGGATTTACCCGGTAAGTCTGCTGCCCTCTATCGTCCCAGAAAGTCTCCCATTGACACTACACACAAGTGGCGTGCGTATCATGTTCGACGCTCACGCCCGTGTACGTCATAGATGGCTTCAGCCAATGGGAACCGGTAATCTGTAGCGGCCAGGTAGCACGTGACTCAAGGTTGTGCGCACTGAGAGTTACGTCGTGTGATGTCATCGTGTGTAGCTTTTCTGTGAAAAGGAAGGGGTATGAGGTGGTGCTGGTGGGTGTGTGTGTGGGGGGGGGGTCTGCGTAATGCCGAAGGGAAAACACAACTGGTGTTGGACATCACCAAACACATACACGTCATGTCATCATAACGGCACATAGTCTGTATCAGAAATACATGAAAGACATAAATCCCTGTCGTTTGTGTAGGCATCTGATGGCACTTCCGTTGTCACTAGCAGCAGGAACTTCAAATGATCAAGCTCTATAAGCCAGAGTCGCCTGATTAATTTATCCTTGCTTTCAAGACGGACACAAGTACTGTCTTATCTCTCGAAAAAATGGGTGAGGAGACGGGGAAAACACTTTTTTTCCAGCTACGACACAGCGAGGCTATCATGACTCTTTTAATATAAATATTACAGTTGTAATCGAATTACACTAGATTTGAGAAGTCTCCTTTAAAGCCATTATACACTTTCGGAACAGAAACAAAATCTATAAAAAAAAACCACAGATTTACAAATAACTTACAGGGTTTACAGAAGGTAATGGTGAAAGACTTCTCTTGAAATATTATTCCATGAAATGCTTTACTTAATGAAAAAACAATTATCAATTCTCGATAGCGAGAACTACGGATTTGTTTAAAACACATGTCATGACACGGCGAAACGTGCGGAAACAAGGGTGGGTTTTCCCGTTATTTTCTCCCGACTCCGATGACCGATTGAGCCTAAATTTTCACAGGTTTGTTATTTCATATATAAGTTGTGATACACGAAATGTGGGCCTTTGGACTAAACTGTTTACCGAAAGTGTCTATTAAGTGAGTTTATCCTCATTATTTTGTATAGGAGATCGTCGTTCTAGCCTTTTTGCGAGTCTCCCAAAAATATTGGAACACCCGCAACGCTTAATGGTCTTTATGGTTTCATACAACAACTTTGAAGAATGTTGCGAGGCGTCCAATAGTTACACATAATAGGACGCCAATATACAAATTGTGAAGCGTTGCTGTATTGCAAATCGAAATGATGACATAAGACATGTGTTCCTTATAGCAACATCTACAATGATCCGTTCGTGTGTTATAAATGAAAAATAACAATTTTCGGTCTGAATTTTCTTTGTACAGTAGTGATCTGAGATGTAAGTGGGGAATAACACGATGTAATAGGCCCATAGAATATGAAAGATGAAGAAAACAAAAACAAATTCAGGATAAAACACGGTCCATTCTTTGTTGTTTTCGCTCGATCTTAATAACTTAATTTGACGAGAATTTCCACTGAAGGTTTGCTTATTCTCCACCAGCAAGTGCTGCGTCTTTTAGTCAGTTAGAGAGGAACTTTGTGAACTTGACCGCCTTTCGATTTATCATGCGGTTTTATTTATTGAGCACTCGGTCAAAATCTGTGAAAACAAGATTTGTGAAGAAAGGTAATTTCCCCAAGTGCCGTGATTTGCTTTTTATGAGACTAACTTTCGACAATAACGTCTCGAAAATCCGTAAGAGTTACCGGATTTTGCCATGCGTTTGCATAAACGCAAGAACAGTACAGTACATTCAAACAGGATAGAAAACAGACAGCAAAACTTTTTTGTGGCTCAGACCACAAAAAACAAGTTCTACTAATTAACGCTAGTTTCGGCGCTCTGTCACACTGGATATTTTAGTACAGGCAACTTGGAGGCAACTTAAAGTGCATCTAGATCAGTATAAAATTCAGTAGCTGTTGTATAAAACATTGCAAGAAACGGCTCCATCTGAAGTGCCGTAGTTTTCGAGAAAGAAGTAATCTTCCACGAATGTGAATTCGAAACCTCAGAATTAGATTTTGAGGTCCCGAAATCAAGCATCTGAAAGCACACAACTTCGTGTGACAAAGGTGTTTTTTTCTTCCATTATTATCTCGCAACTTCGGCGACCGACTGAGCTCAAATTTGTACAGGTTTGTTATTGTATGCGTGTGTTGGGATACACCAAGTGGGAAGACTGGTCTTTGAGAATTATCGAAGGTGTCCACTGCCTTGAATACATTTAGCAATGTCAGTTTCTCGACTTTCCATATATCGGATGTGATGTTTTCTGAAACTCGTGAATCGAACACTACACTGAGTTTAAAGGATCACATTGCCTTGGATCGGGCTAGTTGGTCTTTGAAAGGCGTTTAAAACCGTTTGTTGTTTAATGCATATGGGAAAGATGTTGTAAAAGTAGAATACAATGATCCACACAAACATGCCTCGAAATTGCATGATTTTTCTTTTACCTCGTCGACAATGGCAGACCGTGTTAGTTCCGCAAAGTCAACGGAAAACCACGCAATTTCGAGGCAAATTTGTGTCTACCATTGTATTCTATTTTTTAAAACATCTTTCCAACCATATGCATTTTAACAAATGGTTGCAAACGCTTTTTTTTGTTAGAACAACTCGTTCGATTCAAGGCAACGTGTTCCTTTAATGTACACTTTTAAAAGATATAGTGTCATTGCGAAATCGAAGAGATTTTTTTGTAGGAAAAACCTTACATAAATTGTTTTGTTTAATATCATTTATATTTTTTTTCATTATTTTTAAGTGGGTATCGATTCATCAATGACAAGCTAGCTCGGTCGTGGGTAAAGAGAAAAGGAAAAAAAACAAAAACACACACACACACTTTTTGGAAGTCCTTGTCTACCATTTGAACAGCTGCCAGAAATAATGGCACTTCCGACCAGTAATTTCAGTTTACAGAAAGGGGGAAAAAACAGTTCTTAAAGGAAACTGCAAACTAAATCAGTAGTCGTGTGAGTTAAAAAGAACACACTCGAAGTTTAAATAAACACAATAAAAACATTCTCTGTATATTTTTGACTCCCATAAAAGGCCGACCGTGTTAGTTCGCAAAGTAAAGGGAAAAAACGCAATTTCGAGGAAAATTTGTGTGGATCATTGTATTCCTCTTTCTACCCATTATGCATTTTGTAACAAACGGTTGAAAACGCCATTCAAAGACCAACTCGACCGATCCAAGGCAACGTGTTCCTTTTAACCCAACTGAAAGTGATATTGAGACAGATGAAGAAGAGGGACGAATGAACCCCGGTCAAGTCAGAAAACAATCTTTTAGGTCTTCATGAAACGTCAGATTGTGGGCGTCAAAGTACCCCGTAGCGACAGTACATACAAAGGACACACACACAAACACAAAATACAGCTTGATAAATATTATAGTCAGTCACGAAGTCAACGATTTCCTTTTCTCTTTCATTCCAAAGGACATCACAAAAAGATCTGGAGAGTGGGAATTTATTGTATTTTAGTTACAAAAATTGTAAATGTACTTCTGTTATCTGAATAATAAGCATACGTGACGACAGGCATCGGCAATTAATTATCCTTTGTGTGTTGAATCTTGCATTGTTGACAGTAATTCTAAGAAAGTGATTTGCGGCTTTCTCACGACAATTAAAATTCTTATGCAACGAAATGTAATTAAATTATATGATATTACGTGTACAAAGGCACTCTGTAAAAACTGTGCAGGGGTCAACAATCTGAGATTTGAAGAATTATATAAAACAAGGTCAGAAGTTGCATTCAAGTTAAAAACATAATGTGTCTTCCGTGGAAACGTACACGGGTACCCCCCCCCCCCCCAAATTACGAAACACTGACGGTTTTCAATGTTGAGGGCGTTTAGTCCCCCGCTGGGGTAGAGGTTTTGACAAAAGGCCCTTTTCGAAACCACGAGCTTCGGCTCCAGCTTCGCCTCAGGCTAGCTTGGCCCCGCGGTTGTTTTGACAACTTGCGTGTGCTTTGCGTACGCGCTCAGCAGGGCTTCAGACGAGAGAGCGGAGGCTGAAGCCGAGAATCCAAACCCAAAGCCGTGGATTCGGAACCAAGCCATAGACACCTGTACTTTATCCACAAAATTGATCGCAGTATTCAATGGGTTTAATAAGAAAATCTGAAATAGTAAGCTTCAGAACTGCCATTAGTCACATTTTTTAAACAATTCTTAGTAAGTCAATTAGATAAATTAATTACAATTAATGTACATTGTGTGATTACCACCGTATTCGATTTTATCGCATATCTGGTATGATTGACATTTTGAGAAACGTAACTGTCAGTAACACTTTAACTGATTTTTTTTTTTAAATTCCATTACCACATTACTTCAAAGTGCTGATTCTCGAAATGTTTTATAACAAAAGCTGCTGTATTTCTAATCATTGGTAAGTTTTATTTCCATTAACTTTACGAGTGGTCCAGAAACGGATACCTTCCATCTAGTAGCTCAATGAACTAAAACAAATAAACCCCGATTTACGTTCAGTGTATTAGGATACAAGCTGTTAAAATCTATTAGATAGTTCGAGAAGGGTGGTTTGAATAGATGAGTGTTTACTTTCCTCGGTGGATAAGAGGGGCTCGAACTAAATGTAAGCGATAGTTAACCTGTACTTTCCCCACACAAAAGAAATTCAATAGCTCAGCTCATTATTGGTTGTGAATCCATGCCCTTTACAAACTCAGCTAATACCGCTGAAAATTAGAGCAGGAAAAGACATCCATACATAAAGTAAAATTCCTTTGTCAATACGCTGATGCTGTGATGCAAATACCCCACCCGGATACTGCACATCACGAAATGAATAGGTGGACCTGTATACAGTAGCCTGTTAGCAAAAAGCAAGATTGTGTGTTTGTCACACACTGGAAATCTAAAATAGGGCTACGAAAAAAGGGGATGGGTAGTTGAGCAATCAGTGTTCGATTGTCGGTGTCTTCTTTGTCTTCAATCAGGTATTGAAGTTTAGAGGGAACTGAAAATGAAAAAAAAAAGGCTCTCCAAATGTCAATGGGAAAGGTGAAGGAAGTGAGATAACATTTAAAAGAAGGGTTTCACATTATATGAAAAAGTTAAATAATAAAACAAATGCTGGGTTGAACTTAAGATCTGTAGTCTGTAAGACAACACCCACCTCCCCTCTCTGGGTGACGAATTCTCAATATGTTATGTAAATTGATTATGATATTTTTTTTTTTTTGAAAGAGCACATTCCGCAATTAGTTTGAATCATCCAGTTGTCTCAAAAAATATGCCATATTTGGTCATGTCTTCATTTTCCTCGGTGGTCTTGAGTTGGTGAAAACAATGACTAACGACTGAAGAGATTCAACAGATGCGTACTTTATGTGATCGCTGTAAATTAATAAGCAACGATGATTTTGAGGTTTGTTCAGACGCAGTTTGTCTCGATCTCACTGATTGATTGTTGGTTACTGGTATGAAGATAAAAATAAATGGGCTCTCAGACTTGAGGCTGCATGGCCGGATTTTCGCCGAAATAATAATTACTTCAATAGAGAGATGTTTCGTTTTTTTTTTTTTTTTTCCCTCTCTCTGAACGCGGTTCGTCAAATTGTGTTGTATAAAAAAAAAAAAATCAATCGCACAGTTTACGGACAATGTACATAAAATCTATCGGGCCAAAGTTTTTATTTAAAGAAAATTATGGTTAAGGCGATTTTGTCGACATACCTTAATTGACTCCCGATCTACAGCCTGGGGCTGTTTCAGACGAACACATTTTAGGGGATTCAAACTACCATTACCATTTTATCAAGTAAGCTTCTGCCCCTTCCCATGTTGTATTGTAAATGTGTATGTGATCCATGGCTATCACGTCAATAAACGGTTGTAGAGCTTTAAATAGCACCCGAACAGATACACTGGCTGGTAGGGAGACCACTGATACCATAGGGGCTAGAAACCTCTGTCGGTAGAGCACCGGCACGTTAAACCGTTGGTCGTTGGTTAACATCCCGTTCTAGTCAATTTGTCTTTGTTCAACCCTAAAATAAAATAACATGCCAGCTTCTTTGGTTTCATTACAAAAGTGTAAAAAATGTAAAAAATAATATGAAATTGTATTAACCATTGCAAACTGCTCACCAACCAAAGAACCTATGGTATAAATGCAATCAATAATTATTGGTCTGACGTTTCGACCCTATTAGAGTCTTTCTCGACCCCAGCAGAATCATTTCATATAAAGACTCTGCTAGGGAAGAAACGTCAGGCCATTAACTATTTGTTTTAGATAACATGTAGCATTTATTGACAACTAAGATATGACGATTATCACCGCATCAGTCACTACACCCCCTCTCCCCCCTCTTACTATCCAACCAACCCACGTGAAACGGCTGAGTAACTTCCGCAAATCGATGAGAGCCAGCACTTCGCCCACTCGCTCTGATGTGAAGAAGCTTTCCCCACACATTCCAGTTTGGCAAAATTAATGCTTGAAATTGATACATCGGGGTTTAGGGAATGTCAATTTACACAAACCTTGCCATTGCTAACTAATATACCATCAATTTCTCTATCAGGCATAATAATTATTTATGACACTTTTTTTCAAAACGCACTGCAAGCGTTTTAAAAAACCGTCGTACACAGTAGGTCAGCCATAAATGTTTGTCGGACACATTGAGTTTGTATCAATGATGGTTTTCGAACAGAGTGGTTCGGCAACAATGGTTTTGTCGTACACATTGGATCACCAATGATGGTTTTCGATCCCAGTGAGTCAGCCATGATGTTTTGTCGGACACATTGGATGAGCAGTGATGGTTGTCGATCACAGTGGGTCAGCCATCATGTTTTTTTTTTTTTTTTTTTTTTTTTTTGGGGGGGGGGCGTATAAGTCAGCAATGTCAGTTTTTCGGATACAGTGCAGGGTCAGCAAATTGGTTTGCTAGACAAGATAGCTGTCGGACACAGTGGGTCGACCATGAATTTGTCGGTCACAGTGGGTTAGCTATGATTATTTGTCGGAAACGGTCGATCGTTCATTATGTTTTTGTTGACTAAATGGGACTGACATATTACTGTCTAGACGTATTGCACAATACAGATGGTCTTAATATGCATAAACAGACGAAATTAAGTGCATATGAAAGTTGTCGTGGTAAATTGTATACTCACCAAATTAACACGGACCGGTTAGTTGTACAACATGTCGAGTCTGAGCAATTCATTTTACTTTTAAAATCATCACTATTATGAATGTTCATTGCTTTAAAAGAAAGTTTATTACATTCGGTACCTCCTAAGGCAAAAAGAAATGGTTACTCAACCCGTATAATTGAAAAAGAATTGTGATTTTTCTTTTCTGGGACCGCACGGGAGAAAGATTCGTGATTACATCGGACAATCTACGACTAAATTTGCAAATTATGGCTTCCTTTTAAAACTAACAAAAGAACAATAAAGACCCCCGTTAAAAACAAAACGGTAACTCTTGTATGTTGTTCGCAGAGAGGGGGTTGACCTAACCTGACGGTACCGCTGGTCCGGCAAAGTCGGCTCCGTTCGACCTCGAGCTCCGGGGGGAGAGTACGGGGACGCCACATTTTAACCCTTCGGCAAGGAAGAAACCCCCGATAACAAAACCGAGAAAGGGGGCCTCTTCCGTAATGAAGCCCTTTCTGTATTGATGACCAAACCATCGTTTACCTTCTGAAAGGACTCGTGGTTATGATTCAACCGGACACCTGCAAAGGTGGCCGCGTTGGTCCGGCCGTCACAGCCAGGCATTCCACGGTATCCCGGCACGATTTACCCAGTAATTTATTGACATTGTGTTTTTGTCTTGAGTGACTCCGGGGCTTGGTTCTCAGCTTCATAATCTAAATTGTAGCGTTCTGATTTGGCCAGAGCGGAATTCGGTTACACATTAAAGATAATTGAAACAATTTCTCGGGCTATACGCGGAGTGGATTGTATTACGCTATGAAAGTGTTGCTTTAAATTTAAAGAGGTGTAGTATAGTTGGTTTACGGAAAAGCAAAGGTTAAACTGTTTCGAAATTGCACTGACTTCGTTGGCAACACAATCTGATTAGGCCTGGGTCTTGTTTTCAATACATCAGTTGAGATAAAAGTAATTGTTAATTTAAGCATCAATAGTAGTGCAAATTATCGCTATCAGAAGCTTGAAGTAATGTATTAATCTTAAACTCACCGTCGTTAAAGATATTCATTGGAACACTGCTGATGTGCTGTGTTAGGAAAACTCTTCAAATAGTATATGAATCAATAAAGATGTTCACATACGTTGGAAAGTTAGTATTACAAAAAGAGTAATTATTAACCTATCACTTTGCATTTCAAGGATTGCAGATAATTAAAAGAAATAGACTTGCTTATATAGTCTGTTTAAAAATTTGGTTGAGGTTTTCACATCGATGGGTAGACTAGTCGTGATTTAAGTGATATCAATAAGAGAGAAACTGAGTTTTATAAAGGAGTGATTACCTATTTAGATAGGCTAGTCCGAGACCAGAAAAAACGGCATCAGAAATACTTCAAATTGTGAGATTTGTTCCGCCAACTCTTAAAACCTCATTTCACAGAATCTCGATCTTGCAGATCGATGCAGGCATAGTAAGTTTACAACATCGAATCTTGATAAATACGATTTACATCCTGACTCAATTACAATAACATCTGGCTATTTTGTTATCGAGTTTGATTATGTGACAATACCCAAGTTTTTTGTTCTTCTTCTTTTTAAAACAACTACAGTCGGGGTAACCATGATACAGGATTGGGGTACATTTTTGGGACAGGAACCAGGCTCCATTTAGGGACAGGATTGGGGTTACGTTTAGGGACAGGGTTGGGGATACATTCAGGGACAAGAACGGGGCTACAATTTTGGGACAGGAACCAGGCTACATTTAGGGACAGGATTGGGGTACGTTTAGGGGACAGGGTTTGGGCTACATTTAAAAACTTACATCTATTTAAATAAAAACAATAATGTGTAGTAAAATTATTGCTCGTCCATAAACGAATCATGAATTTATTCCTCTCCAGTTAAACACACAACGTGTTTGGTCAACGAACACAAGAAGTAGCGAGTGAGATGTCCTTTTTCGATGTGTCAGACACTTAGTTTTGAGCCAAAATGTAGAATGCTACAAAGGTATGGGTAGGCTACGGAATAGCTTATGTAGTAGCATTCTAATAGGTCATGTTACCATAATGTTGTCAGCTAGACAAGCGTGCATATAGAGAGGGGCATACCGCATCCTATTCATTTATGACCTAACTCCAAACTCCCAAGTTGCCGGTGAAAAATGTGTGGCTTTTTGTTGTTGGCGTGTGTTTTACACAAATCGACTGTAGTGTAATAACGGCTTGCTGAGAGCTCTCGAGAGCCTATCAAACAGCGACTCGAGTGGCGGGGCCTCGTTCAAAAGGTCAATCCACTCCGGTATATACAGTGTACTTCGATTTGGCCCGCGGGAATATTGGACAAAATCAGCGAGCAATTTCCACCAGGAAAGCTGTGTGTAACTCTTGGCTATACATTGGACCTCATTTAGTGGCTTTGGGCGAGTTATTTGCAGTAGAGGGATAACCGGTTTGGGTTTCTCTGGGATTTAGTTTGTTTCCTAAAATTATTTACTCTAAGGGTATATATATTTTACACTAGTTGATTGAACCAAACACGTTTGTACAACCGGTGTGCCGTGGTCTGGTCTGGTCTTACATTTACATGTAGATAATTCTGCAATTTTACAAATTAAAATGTCACATAAGTTTTAGTTACATTCCTGCAACTATTATGTTGGGTAAGTAGGTCCTAAACACGTACGTCCACTTAATGAAAATGAAAATTTTAGTTGCCTGCAGGGCGCTGGTGTACAAAAACAATGCATATGTGAGACCTATGCGATAGGTCACTTCGTCAAATAAGCTTCATATCAATAGTCCGAACGTAATAGTTATAGGTCACTTTGTGTAAACGCAGAATGCGTACACGAGCGCTTGAATTATGTTTTGTGTGTCATTAATATAGTGACAGATTAATGCGATTAATATAGGTCACTTCATGGAAACATCAAAATGGCAAATATAATACGTCGTTTATACTAAGGTGTAATTACCAAACTATGGCTTGTGCTCTGGCTTTGGCTCTGTCTTACGATCTGGTTTCTGGATTGGCTTGATTAGTTCTTTTGTAAACGTGGGCTTTCGGTAGAGCGCGTAAATACGTGGGCGGAGCCTAAGCTAGAGTCAAAAGCCGTAAAGGAGGTTCTCGTAATGAAACATTGTGCATGGAAGATAGGGCCAAGGTTTATTTCCTTTGTCCCATATGTATCATGTTTTTTCTATTTTGTTTTGGTTTTTTGTCAGCATTGTTTTTTTTCCCGAACCACGTGATTCCCGAGTCACGCTAAATTGTAGATATTTGTATATATAATATTAATAGAGGTATTCATTTAACTATTTAATTATTTTGTTTATTATTATTATTATTGTTATTTTCTGAGCTTCTGTTGCGTACTGTGCCTGTGATATAATTATTAGAAGTATTTACTGGAGTGTCGTTTGATAGTGTGTTTATTTGATTTATGCCTTTGCTGATGAATGTTGAATAACGAATTAATATAACTCCACATCAAGAGACAAAAAAATATAAATACATGGACAAAAGAGGGACAAAACCTAACAAATATACATACAAGGACACCACGTCAAGGCGGCCAAGAAAGAGATAGAGGGCGTTATTTACACGCATAGCAGAAGATTTTCACAACCATTATGTGAGACTTTCACTACTTAAAAAAATAAATAAAATCAAGATGGCCAAGAGAGGAAGAGGTTTATCGCATATTTTCAACACATTTAGTTGCACCTCTTGAGAAAACATGCATAAAAACTACAGTTTGAGCTGGCTTTAAGTGCCCTTTCAGAATTAACTTGTACCCCTCCCTGTACCCCTTAAATGTTACAGATGCATGTCATGTTTGGCTTATTTCAATTGTGGCACCTGTATAAATAGGCATATTGTTCCACTGGCTGACGGGGTGGGGTGCTAAGATATTATTTCCTTGGCTTTGTCAACCACTAATTTTCAGTCGGAACTGATCTGGTGTGACTTTTCTAAAATAGGTTAGATTTTAGATTTCAAAGAAGAACATTAAACTCACTTCCCTTCAGGACCTTGTTTTGATGTCTGCTTTTAATTTGTAACAGTTTGTCGTTATTAAATAATCTCGATCGCGCCAATTTATTGCCGATCAATCACGTGACACGGACAGGTTGCTCCTGTTTGCTCCTGTTTAATTGAGTTCGTGCTTCCGTGTTAGTTTGTTTTGGGGTGTATTCACGAGCGATTGCTGGAAATTTACCAACCTAATTTTTCTTAAAACATTCACGCTTTTCCGTTTTGACATGTAGTAATCGTCAACTGATTATAGAGAAAATATATTTAAAAACCTAACCAAAATTAGTGATAATACCAAAAGTACTACTCTATTCCCCACGATGTTCTAAAAATTGCGCTAAATGTTTTGATTGATTCATCTAGTTCAACTCGTCCGCCCTATTTTCTCTCCCAAAGTCAACAACCAGAAAGTGAGAAAACCACAAGCAAGCCATAAACTCTTTCCATTTATGTACAATCAATTAATCAAACGTCAGTCGTTGAGTAGGCGGAAGAGACACAAACAAACAGGAGAAATATTGAAATCAAAGGACCTGAGAAAGGATCAAGAACAAAATTCCAACCAATTAGATGACTAGGATTGCGTCACACACCGACGCAAAAATTCTTCCGCAGATGTAGCTGGTTTTACGATCCGTGACGCGCAGTGGATATTCAAGTCCTGCGAGCAAAACCTTTATATTAGAGCAAGACAGCGCAACTGCGGTTATAAGCGAGTACGGTGCGTGTTTAGAGGACGGCGAAGATAACGGTTTTATTTTTTACTCAAGAGCGTATTTTAGTTGTCTGTGTGTGTATATCGACAAGAGGCGTGCATCTGATCGAGGTGTCCAGGCCCCGGGTTGAAGTCATCATGGAAAGACCAGGTATGTGTGGAAGAGGTAAGTCGTTCAGCTTATAGGAAACAATAGTTATAAGTACTATTTGAATAAATGATAGTATTGACTACATCGCAGGGAGTCTGACTGGTACTACTAAATGGCTTTTGAATTCTAAGTGCTATACGTGGAACTAATGATGTAAAGATAATTCATTTTATGTCAAGATGTTATAAGTTATTCTGGAAGGACATACACGTTTCTGAAAGTAATTACTGACTGCTACGGGTGTGTATCGTTTTGTCACTCGAAAAAAATCAAATAGATTATTAGGATCCTTTGTGATGCCTAAGTTTCATACCAACTGTTTCATATCGACAATGTTGTAGTGAATACACCAACCGTCAATCTTCTTTTGACTTGAAGCTATATATACTCAGCGCCTTGAGTACCTTTTTAGGTAGATACGTGCGCTATATAGACTTTGATATTATTATATTATATTATAATAAAACCAAATTAATATCCTTTCAATTTGAACAGGCTGAGTTTTGTGACGACTGTGTTCGTATCATCCAACACTCACTGTCGTCTGAAACAGAACAGTCGTACAACCTGAAGCGAAATAATCGCACGTCTTGCGCCATCTTCCTGAAGAATATGAATAAGATGTTCCCCTGGTACCAAGTGGAAACGTCCAAGTCATGGGAGCAGAACCAGAAGTACCCTGAGTAAGTGGGCAGTTCCATTAGTTAGTTTAGGGGTGTGAATAGCTTTGACAGTTGCTTTTCAAAGTTTACAAGGTCCTGCAAGAATAAGGTAATGAGTATTTCTCAAAGTGTCACATAATGTGAACTGATTTATCTGCAACAGTTCACTGCCAAATTTGATCTTTACCGGAGAAATTATTCAACAAATTAATTTGCGCGTCAATAGTTAAAGCTCCGATTTCTGACATTTTACCAAGGTCCAAGGTCATCACATCATTTGGTGGTAAAAAAAACTTGTTAAAAATCGTGTTTTATTTCATAACTTCATATCTGATTGGCTCTTTTGAGTCAATTACCTTCTAGAAAACCAATCATATTTCTCCTCTCTTCAGTGGCATGTTATCTTGAGCTTTCTTCATAACTTGACATCGGATTGGGTCTTATAAGTCCATTTACACTATAATCAACCACCCATTATTTCTCCTCTTATTTCAATGGAATGTTATCTCAAGCTTTCTTTATAACATGACACCTAATTGGCTCTTTCAGTCCATTTAATCTCTTATCAACCAGTCATATTTCTCCTCTCTTGTATCAGTTGTCATGGTTGAACATTCTCTTAAGCTTTCTTTATAACTTGACTTCTGATTGGCTCTTATCAGTCCATGTACCCTCTGATCAACCAATCATGTCTCTCCTCTCTTGCATCAGTTGTACATTCTCTTAAGCTTACTTTATAACTTGACTTCTGATTGGCTCTTATCAGTCCATGTACCCTCTGATCAACCAATCATGTCTCTCCTCTCTTGCATTAGTTGTACATTCTCTTAAGCTTTCTTTATAACTTGACTTCTGATTGGCTCTTATCAACCAATCATCTCCTCTCTTATTTCAGTGGTATGTTGTCCCAAGCTGTACTACCACCACACAGTGATCATGAATACGCACAGTGGATGCAGAGGAAACACCCATTGCCTGGAGTGGTACAGCCCTCCCCTCTTAAACGACTCCCCTTCTCGCCCACGAGTAGGGCCCCAGCTAGAATCATCGGTAGGTGACCCATTTTGGAAATAAAGGGGTGGAAAACTGTTCTTTGGGAGTTTGCGGGGCCTTTCATTGTAAATATTCAGACGGTAAAACGTCATGGTGGAATTTTAGTTTGCACATACTTGAAAACTGTAAGCTGATCAGTCAATTCTTTTCTTATTTTTTTATTTTTTGCTGTCATGGCTTTATGCCTTTGAGTTTGGCACTTAGCCAATATTGCTTTTTAATAATGTTCGCTGTAAACCATGTTAAGGTGATCTCTAAATGAGTTGGGTTAGCGTTGATTGCACTGTAAAAAGTTGGGAAGGTAGTGCATTCTGCTCTACCAACCAGGCTCCTAGTGGATGATGCCCAAGCCTACATCCTTACAGAGTGTGAAAAGGGTAAACCTGTTTCAGCCCAAAGAGAAGGAGGCAGTGTGCCCCTGGTGAAAGTTGACCTGGAACGATCAGTTAAATGTCGCCCTCAACTTGAATTGGCCATCCAGACTCGTGAGTTAAAGGAACACGTTGCATTGGATCGGTCGAGTTGGTCTTTGAAAAGCGTTTGTAACCGTTTGTTATAAAATGCATATGGTTGGAAAGATGTTTTAAAAGTAGAATACAATGATCCACACAAATTTGCCTCGAAATTGCGTGTTTTTCATTTTACTTTGCGAACTAACACGGTCGGCCATTTATGGGAGTCAAAAATTTGACTCCCATAAATGGCCGACCGTGTTAGTCGACGAGGTAAAAGGAAAACCGTGCAATTTCGAGGCAAATTTGTGTGGATCATTGTATTCTACTTTTAAAACATCTTTAAAACAATATGCAATTTATAACAAACGGTTATAAACGCTTTTTATAGACCAACTTGTCCGATCCAAGGCAACGTGTTCCTTTAAGGGGATACCTCATAAGAAAAAATAATGAACAAGATGAGCGCTATATTCTTCCATCTGATTTACAGTTTAATTTTGCCCTTGGGAAAAATCGGACAAAGTGTGATTAAATAGCCTAAAAAGTCCATTAAATACGCCACCTTGTGTACATTTAGGTCAGCCTTTTTACTAAGAAGCATTAATTATTGTTATTATTTTGACCTTGTCTAGGAGGAAGTGCTCAAGTGACCCCCTTGATGGAGCCCAATACAGATGATACCAGACGATGCTGTTTATGCGGGAGATTCTCAGATGAAGATCCTAACGGTGGGGGAAGGTTGCTCTACTGCGGACAGGTAAGAAAAACAAATGAGATGGGATCAAGCAAAATGAGTCAGTTGTCGACCCAGGCCCGTTTTTTGTTTGATGATGCATTTGAAACGAGCACGATTTATGCTTTATAGGCAATGTGTACCTTTGGTTTTTCAATCGATTGATTAGTGATCTTTCATACTATGTTTCAGTGTGTGTCCGGTATCGCTCGGCTTGGCCTGCACGTTCTCGTCATAGAGAGACCGGCTTTGGCAGGACTTTCTTTGGCTCAATGCTGCAGGTCTGGTCGTGGTTTCCCCTCCTGGTTCTGATTTCTTCCCATTGTTGTTGTTTTTAAATGGTGTTATTATTATGGTTTGTTTAGCATTCACTGGATATGTACATGTATTGTTGTGTTTGCATTGTCTCTGCTTGCACCTTGAACATCTGTAAAGATTGATTTGGCGCATTACAGATACCTACTATTATTTTAATTATTATTATTTTAATCCTGAAGATGATCAGAGCATACTGATCTAATTGTCGAGTCGGTAACCACCAGTTCTTTTTCAGAAGCAACTTTACTCAAAAGAGATACCCACGTGGTGTTACTGCTAAACTTTCTTAGTTGTACTGCCACCATGTAAAGTTTCAAATCCTAATGAATATGTCCGCGGTGGAAGAATAACCCTCTATTAGGAATAGCAAAATCTAAGAAGTGTTACTGCTGGCCTGGAATTTAGGTAAAAAGGGCACGACAGCCCTGGGGGGAAAAGGGCACGGCAAACTTGGCCCTAATGTTGGGTTATTTTCAAGGGGCATCACGGCCACTTGAAGGGCAACAACGGCAATAGCTGTCGTGGCCGCTGTGAAATTCAAGCCCTGTTACTGTCTCGGATTCTACTTATGGGCCATTAAAACTGATATATTTTTTACAAAACCACATTACCTTAAAGTGAAATTTTTTCCAAAATTCTTTATACTATCAAGAGCTGCTGTAGGCTTCTAACTGAGAATGTTTTATTGTCATTAGTTTTAATAGTGATTAAGCTTGGGCGATATCACGATATTATCGAATATTGCGATATTAATTTGGACACGATTTCGATATCGGATGGATTTGGTTTTAGTCGAAATATCGATATATCGCGATAATCGCGATATATCGATATATCGATTAAATATCGCGATGTATTTGCTAGCTGAGACATCTTGCACCCCATAGGTTTGGACTAAAACCAGAAGAATAGGTCATTAGAACACCTCTCTTATGCTAGGACTGTCTCTTCTACAACTTTCACTTGGAGTTTTAAGACTGATGATGTCAAATTTCATTAATCGCGATTATATCGAATATCGCGATATATTGTCGGCGATATATCGTGAATAAAATAAATCGATATCGCCCAAGCTTAATAGTGATAACCAAACGTACACCTCTGTAAAAGTCTCATTCTCATGAATATTCATATTCTAGTTCTGAACTCTATTTATTTTAGGATGAGTGGATACACATCAACTGCGGTCTGTGGTCGGCGGAGGTATTTGAAGAAATGGACGGATCGTTAGTCAACGTTCACGCTGCAATCTGGAGAGGCAGGCAGCTGGTGAGTGTGAAGTAGATTCTAGTAAAAATGAAAGCAAATAGATTCATCTTTTTCATTCCTTCTTGGGCTTTTCATTTAGCCATGATATTGCCTTGGATCGGTCGAGTTGGTCTTTCAAAAGCGTTTGTAACCGTTTTTTTTTATAAAATGCATATGGTTAGAAAAATGATTTAAAAGTAAAATACAATGATCCACACAAATTTGCCTCGAAATTGCGTGGTTTTCCTTTTACTTTGCAAACTAACACGGTCGGCCATTTATGGGAGTCAAGAACCATACATGGCCGACCGTGTTAGTCGACGAGGTAAAAGGAAAGCCACGCAATTTCGAGTGATACTTATTTGGATCATTATATTCTACTTTTGAAATATCTTTCTAATCATATGCATTTTATAACAAAACAAATGTTCATTATTATTATTATTATTACTCTGTTTTTGTATTTGTGTTTGTATTTAAACATGTCCAATCTCCAGGATCAATTGTAAAAAAAAACCACTTTTTAATTTTTTTTTTATAAATCAACAGCGTTGCGAGAACTGCAACAAGTTTGGAGCGACAGTCGGCTGCTGCCAGCGAGGGTGTCCTGCCAATTTCCACTTCATGTGTGCTCGGGAGATTAAATGCGTCTTCCAGGAGGACAAGAAAGTCTTCTGCAACACGCATCGTGATAAAGTGGATCGAGATGTAAGACTTAGTTTAAGAAATTTAATAATAGTGGCTTTTTATATACATGTAGCAGTAAGCTTGGGCGATATCACGATATTATCGAATATCGCGATATTAATTTTGACACGATTTCGATATCGGATGGATTTGGTTTTAATCAAAATATCGATATATCGCGATATATCGCAATAATTGCGATATATCGATATATCGATTAAATATCGCGATGTATTTGCTAGCTGAGACATCTTGCACCCCATAGGTTTGGAGTAAAACCAGAAGAATAGGTCATTATAACACCTCTCTTAAGCTATGACTGTCTCTTCTACAACTTTCACTTGGAGTTTTAAGACTGATGATGTCAAATATTATAATTAATCGCGATTACATCAAATATCGCGATATATTGTCGGCGATATATCGTGAATAAAATAAATCAATATCGCCCAAGCTTATGTAGAGCTCAAAATTGTGGCTGATGGCACTCCAGCATTGTTACCCGTGCAGCCGATTACACAAAACAGTAGGAATATTCCTATCCTCGTCTTCACTAAGGATGGGTTCAATGGATCCTATTGCTATGAATAGAGAACTTAAAACGTGTTTTTTTTGTGGAGGCGCCTTGATTTCTTTTATGGAGAGGTGCGTAATATAAATCCATATTATGATTATTAACTCTTATGATTAATCCTAACTTAGTTTGGTGAAATCGAATGGTAGGTCACTTGGCCTTTTTTGTTCATTCCTTAGACCATCTCAGCTCCCTTTACAAGTATACAGCCTGTCCTGCCACTAGTGCTATGCTAAACAATGTAATATCAAAGCTTGAGTCTAGTGTTCTTAATAAATAATCCACGCGGCCACAACACGCATGATTATTTTAATCTTTAGACTGAAGTTTATTTCTTTTGTTCTGTCTTCAGATCATCCAAGATGGTAACTTCGCCGTGCTGCGTCGTGTCTGCGTCAGCCTAGACAACATGAAACTCAATCGTAACTTCACTCAGGGACTTGAAGTCAGTCGTATCAATGTCATGGTTGGGTCGTTGACTGTGGATGACCTAGGTCGTCTCGGTCCCTCCTCGGACCAACAGGATGCCCTGTATCCTCTAGAGTTCAGGTAAGTTATAAAGCTTTGAAATCATTGGGTTGTGCTTTCACATTTAGTTTTCTAGCGCTTGATAGCTCAGTTGGTAGAGCCCTGGCACGCTCATCCAAATGTCCTTCGGTGCAAATCCAGCTCTAGTCAGGACTTACCGAGGTCAGTTTCCCTTGGGTTTATTACTTGATATTAAGTATTAAAAGTCACAATCCCAGTACGGCGATCCACTGGCTTCCCAGGGCCCAATTTCATAGAGCTGCTAAGCACAAAAATTTCTTAGCACGAAATTTCTTCCTTGATAAAAACAGGACTTACCAACCAAATTTCCATGTGATTTTCAGGATAAGCAAACAAAGCTGAATACCAGTAACAAGCACCCCAACAAAATGGAGTCAATCGTTCTCCACGGGATGATTGTGCTCAATTGGTCATCAAAGTTGTAAGAAAATGATGGGTAAAACCGCTCAATGCATAGAATTGTGCGCTTTCAGATTTTTGGGGTAAAAAAATACCGCTTTCTCTAAAATACAGCTCTCCAGTGTTTTTACCAAGTCAGTTTTTACGGTCATTAATTTTTGGAGTGCATATCTTCAGGTCAATGCACATCTTGGGACATGGCATTACTGCATGTAAGACTATGAGGTCTTCTCTTATCAAAAGTGTATGCACTCTTTTTAAATAGAAGTTTACAAGTGTCTGTACTTTCTCATTTTTTTTAAATTCTAGGTGTCAGCGAGTCTACTGGAGTACCTTTGACGCACAACGGCGCTGTGTCTACACGATCCGCATCTATGAATGCAAAGTGTCAGCACCCCAAAGTCGCCCCTCGATGTCAACCACACCACAGCCCACAGTCCGGGCGCCCTCCATAAAAGGAAGTCTCAGGTTCAATCACGGAGCTCCCGAACGACATGCCGAGCATTCCTGAGGAAGATGAAGGGATGCAACTCCGAGGCAAGGAGGCGGGAGTTGAGATGATTGACGGTGTCTTTGAATTATCTCTCGACAGTACAGGATTAGAGTCATTGCTGGATCCAGAGACTCTCCTACAGTGTGAGGCGGATCTAAGAGAAGGTTGCATCGATCCGGAGATGGCTCTTAATGCGGCCTTCGAACAGATTAACTCAGAAATTGCCATGGAGATCGGAGAGTATGATCTTTCGCTTAAAGATCAGCCTCCTATGTTAGACCAAGCTCTGATGGATTACCCTGATGATTTAGGACTCCAGTGGTAAATTAAAACAAAAGCTGCCCTTCGTTCGGACTTCAGAGTCAAGACCCGGCATTCCAATCTACTGTCGGCGATGTTAGACTTACCCAGTCTTGGCCGATACCGCCGTCTAACACGTCTGGTCTTTCGGAGAAAACACTAAAGAGTTTGCCTCAAGTGCCCTTGCCAACCCGAGCTTGACCATGGTAAATCTGGCTCATGATAATGACCTCTCATCTGATCTGAGTCGGATGGTCATGAGCTTGAATAACGCTGCCCAGAGCGGCCGAACCGAGGAGATGACAAGAAGATCTTCCCAAGACAGTAGTGTGTCGTCAGAGACTGTTCCTTCAGGAGCTGCTGCTCAACTTGGCCATGTTGAAGCTGTATGCTCCCAGGAAGGGCAACCCAAAGACATTGTAGGTTTCTCACAAGTTGGTGGAGCAGCAAAGATGGCAATTCCAAGCTCTGAATCTGGAGTTGGTGCCACATTCTCAACAGGCTTCTCTGTGAGGTCAATGGGACCTCAACAGGCTCTCCTGAGAGGTCAACGGGCGAAGCATCAACTGGGGCTACAGCAATTTTCGACTCTACCACACAAAACTCTGAGTTAATCTCAAGAACTTCTATGTTAGGTTCTCATTCCATTGAAGAGGAGTCGTTTGGGAAAGCCGCGATCGAAAGCCCCGGCACGGTTACAAGTTTGTTCCAGTCAGAGATTAAGAGCACTGTAAGGAGTAATGGACCACAATTGATTTCAGGACTTAATAAAGTGGCCACGCTACCAGAGTCTTCACTCGACACTCCCACAAGATCAGTAATCAAGTTTATGGATACATTGCTAACCAACTCCCCAGAGGACAAATCACCGGAAGTAAAAACAACCAATGCTGAGCAAAGCTCAATTATTGCAGACACAAACAGAATACCTTGTCAAAGCTCTGTGCAGGAGAGCACCACAACCGCGAATGGAGAGCCAAGAGAAACTATTGTTGAAAGCAACGACGTGAAGGATGAAGTGACATCATCTTGCCCCAAGGAAACATTTGATTCGGATTCAGACTTGGATCCCCGACTCAAGGATAGTCAAGAGACTGTCGAGAGTAGTGACAACACCGACACGCTGAAAGAAGAAAATGGACTCAGCTGGCAAGAGAGTACAGAGGATGAAACCGATTTGAGCCAACTCACTAAAGACATTGTGACTGATGTCATCGCAATGGAGAAGCTGGCAGAGCAATCAGCTGAACAATCCACACCCCTATCATCGGCAGATATGGAACAGTCAGAATTGAGCGAGGATAGCAAGGACTCCTCCATTAGCGAACAAAGGGGAGATGAAGCCTCTTTGGAAGGAGGCACAATGCTGCACAAAAATGAAAGTAATTCTTCTGAAACCAAATCAAATTTCCCTTTGACTCGGAACGACAATGCCTCTGGAAGCTGTCTAAGTGACCTTGTACCTCAGAGTTCCACACCACACAGGCAATTATATGTCCCTGTGGTTGGAGTTGGAGAAACTGACAGTGACTCACCAACAGAGGGCGCCATATGTGGGAGTTCTGAGTTCAAAGATGACCTCACACTTGAACAGAGTCCTGGAATAGCTTTACATGAAGACAAATCCCAGGCCCAGTCACCATCTGAAGTATCATCAAATCAAACGACGGAAGGAGTTGATATGGCATCACATCTTGAACCTATGATTCCTTGTGGAATTGACCGCGCTGACGTGAATGTGCTTGAAACATCTTCCGACAGTGCTTCCCAAGTTGCTGCACCTAATGGTGAGATAGAGTACAGCGAGTCAGGACAAGTTGCTGTGATTGAAACTCCTGTTGTGAGCTCATTGGTTAATAAAGTCGGGGAAGCCTCAGATACTGACCAATCGGAACACATGGATGTGGATGATGACCTCCAACTTTCTGCACAGGAGGAAAATAACTCCGCCTCCAAGAACACATCACTAACTCCTGAGGTAGGTGTGAACGTTTCGTTCGAGGAACAGGTCCATAGCCTTGAAGGACATGTTCCAGAAGAGGTTGAGCTGCTTCTAAACTTGTCGAGTAGTACTTCTGAGGAAGTAGAAGCAGATGGTCTCCTTGGTTCCGCCAAGGGCTCACTTGAAGAACCCATTGGAGTCACGTCACCCTCTGAGGAAAGCCTCGAGGAGGATTCAGCCAAGGAACCAGTAGCTTATTCCCATTCTTCGGACGAGGAAGTTGTTGAACCAGCTGCAAAGAAGATCAAGTTGGGAGATTCACCAACAATGTTAACTGAAAAAACTCAAACCCAGGGAAGTTGTTGTCCTGAAAACCTGAGAAGTGCTTCTCCTCCAGTCTCTTTAGAACGACCAGATCAGAAGGACGTCGAGAGAAAAGAAAGAAGTGTGCAAGAAGAACTGAGAGACGAAGTTGATGTTAATGTCAGCGAGAATCAATTTAAGGTCGACAACTCATCAGAGCTAGTTGCAGTACTTTCTGAGAGCATAAAGAAAGATCGTGAGAAAAGTGATCCCAGTCACTCTCCAGTTGTTAAAGTTCTGCCACCAGGAAGTTCAGATGAAGACATCTTTTTAGACGAGAGCCAACTCAACTCTGACGGCGTTAATTTATCCATGGATACCGAAGACATTGCAGACAATCAAAGCAATCAGGAACAACCAGTGGAAGCCAAGAAGCTTAACCCAAGAGACACCTTTGTTGCCCTGAGGAAGGCAATTGTTGTTCTCCATGATATTTGTGCTGGGCAGAGCAAACAAGCTGGAAGTCTTTCTTGCAGTCTCCCTTTAACACCTTCCACAGAACTTGTGAACTCATTGCCAAGCTCGCCGGAACATCACCAAAGCTTTTCTGATAGATCTGCTCCAGTCCAGTCTGACAAATCTCAATCACTGCCAAGCACACCCTGCTTAGAAAGAAACATAACCGATTTGCCACATGTTCTGGAAGACTTCAAAGAAGATAGCAATTCAGAGTCAGGAGTAGGGGTGATAGGTGTTGAAAGTGATAAAGTATTTGAGAAAAACAGTTCAGAAGTTTGTCAGGAGCCGTTTGAAAAGTTACAACGAGACGATACTTTTGAGAAGTCAATGCATGATGAGACTGACTCACTGATCACTAAGGAACCAAAACAGTTGGGAGACTTTGTCCTCGATGAAAGAACTGGCGTCTTTGTTCCAGGCATGTCTGATTCCGAGTCCAAAAAGGATAATCAGGACGATTCCACTGGCGACAAAATGGATATCGAAGACAGTCCCTCATCAAGGAAAAAGTACCCAATGAGGGCAACCTTCTCTCGTCTTACTCGCGTTGTCGACACACCGAAAGAAAAACAATCAAGGCAAAGAAGGACGTCCAGTGTTAGTATCACATCATCGGAGGAAACACCTTCAGAGAATCCAGAGAAATTACTGTCAAAGGATGTCACATCCCCGGAAGTCGAAATGAGAGAAACGTTTACTGAAGATATGACAACACCCGAGGTAAAGAAAGGACCAGGTAGACCAAGGAAGAACAAAGTTGGTATTACTCCAGTATCTGCAGTTTGGAAATCTGAATCGAACAAAGTTGGTATAACGCCAGTATCTGCTGATGGGAAATCTGAGTTCAAACCAATCACACCCGGTCTCAAGAGAGGACCAGGTAGACCAAGAAAGGTGCGTAGGCTGCTTACATCTGAATCAGGGGGTCCTGAAACAGATAAATCAACGCCTCCACCATGTCAACGAATCCTCAGGAAAAGAACCCCTCAAAGTCAGCCACAAATGAAAAATGTTGAGAAATCCAGGAAAAGACCACTGGAAGAGGTTGATTCGGCTAATGCTGTCACATCGTCAAAAGATGTGAAAGTGGTTCAAAATAAATTGCAAGGAGAAAAGGACTCGCAACAACATCAGGAATCAGACAAAACCTCTGAGACTCAACTTAAAACAACCGAATTAGAAACCCAATCTGCCTCTGCAGATGCCATAAAGCCTGCCCGACGCTGGCCACTCAAGCGAGTCATGGGAGACTTTGTGTCAAACAAGGAGTTGTTAGACCTGTGGACTGGGCTTCAACCAGACATGGGACCCCTGAAAACAATTAAAACAAAACCAGTAGTGAAGAAAGATGATTCTACCACAGGAAATTCTCCAAAGGAAGTTAAACTTGCAGATAGTAGGATCAACCAAGTACCTGTCAATGTGGATGCATCAAGTCAGCCTTCAAGTTCCGATGCATTGGATTCAAATGTAAACTCAAAAGACTACCTGAAGGTAATATTTCGCAGCCACTCAAGCTCCCAACGGGCTAAGCTTTCAACAAATCAAAGTGCTCCCAACCACAAAGGAAAAGCTGGCGATTGTGTCATCACAAGCCGGAAAGTCATCTCGGTTACAACGGAGGAGTTTACTAGACTCAAAACAGAAATGCAGAAATATAAAAAGGTGGGAAAACCAAAATAGGAAACCACGAATTTTTGGAAATGATCCAATCCACAACGAGAGACTCAGAAAAAAATAATGTGTCAAATGATGGCGTTGGTGCTCAGTCTGCAGCCAGTTCAACCCCAAGGGATCCTCCAGGTTCTGAAATGCGACAGGGACAAGTAACTGAGCATCTGAGAAGGGTAGGAAGTTGGAAGAGGAAAGCCTTCCACCTGTTCTTCCCATACAGCTTGATAAACAGATAGCTGGAATAGCAACAGAGGAGAGCCTTCCACCTGTTCTGGTTAAACAGCTTGATGAAGAGATGGTTGTCAAGTCCTCAGGGATAACCCTTCCACCTGTTCTAGACTCTCAGCCTGGTGAACAGATCTCAAGGAAGCCATCGAAGGAAACCCCCTCAATTTAATGAAAAAATTTGTCCAGGATAGTCTTGCCCGGAAATCGTCGGCCGTCAGCTTATGTACTTCAGCAGCGTCGATTCCATCAAGAGTCCACCCTAAGAGCATCATGTCCACCATCCCGCCATTTGGTACTCCTCGGATTTCTCCATCTGTGCTTAGACCCTTACAACCTCTTGTGCCAAGAAGTACTCCAACTGTCATGACCATTGCCATTACATCACATAGTACAGTAACTTATCCTCATATATACACTCAACAAGGTCCTGTTGTAACTCGAGTGATTTCCCCCGCTGTCTCAGTACCTGGATCTGTATGGACCCCTTTCAACATGCCCGTACCCTCCTCAGCTCTCCAAGTTGCCCCGTCCTTTGTTTCTTGTACTCTGCAGCCTCCCATTATTCCACAACAACTTGCTTCACTATATGTGCCACCTGTCCCACTCACAACGCCTTGGCACCCAAAGCCTTCACTAGTCAGTTCAACATCTTGTTCGATGTCTTTTTCCAAACCTATGCTGAATGCCTCTGTCATCGATCCTGGACTGCCATGGAGGCCCAAACCTTCCCCTTCACAGTCTGACTCGATTCTCTACCCATCTGGTTTTGGACTTCAAACCAGAAGATTGGAACCTTTGACCAACCCATCACAAAGCGGCTACCCGCTCTATTCGCAACCATCTGTAGTTTCATCTAACAGGACTTCCCTAGAGGGTCATGTAACACCGTTTCCCATTGCTGGACTGAGTACAGAGCCCGTACCTTTCGCATCTCTCCAGCCAATGATGTCTATTCCTACCTCATCTGCCGTTGAACAGCTGTGGTCGCTTATACAACAAAAGGCAGACCAGACACAGAGTGAATCCCCAAGTCTTATTCAACAAGAGATCAACCGATCAGCACGTTTAGAGCACACCTACGCTGCACCCAGACCCAGTGTCGGCAATCCTTTGAAGAGGCCAGCAGCAGAAGACCTCCCTCCAAGGGTAGGGGCCAAGAGGCGAAAAAGCCCACACAAAGTCTCGAAAATGTGGTTTGATGAGTTTGGGATGCTCCAGTCAAAGACAGACTCCTCTGACCAGCTGGGTCTGCCCGAGCAGCAGGAAGGTGCTAGCACGGCGAAGAGAAAGTTGCTCCCAAAGAACAAGGCGCCAAGGACGTCTCGGCCAAGGCCAAGGATTAAGAATGCCTCAGGTCCTAGGATGAAGATGCCAACGATCAGCGATGTGGTCCAGGCTGATGAGCCAATTAACAAACTCATTGAGGACAGCAGCGGGACTGAAGCAAAACCAAAAATCAAAACTACAAAGGTGAGACCTATTTCCTCCATTATTTTGTCCTTGTACATGTATTCCTTAAAAAGCACTGCACAGGTTTGATTACTACTTAAAATATATATTAACATAAAAACTTGAAAGAGTAACAAGCAGCGGACAGCTCTTGATAGTTAAAAACATTGTGAGAAACGACTCTCTCACGTAGTTTTTGACACTAAAATATTTGAATCTGAAAAAAAGGCTTTAGGCTTCGAATTAGATGTCTTTCTCATTACACAGTTTCAGTGACGGGTTCATTAACCATTAACCGTTGCTGACATCTGGATTAAGTTACGTATTTCAAGATGTTCCCATTGAAATTAGTGCCTGACCCTTTAATAAAAGACAAGTTAACATGTCCAGCTGGCCACGACAAACTATTAAAGTTGTTTCCCATTAATAGCCAAAGGCCAGCGTACCAACAAGTCCACAAAAGGACCATCTCGGATCCCTCCCAAGCTTAATCTACCCAACGCCCAACGACTTCAGACTCAAGAGAATAAGGAGAACATTGCAGAGGAGAACCCCGCCCCGGTGCAAGCCAACAACGGCTACAAGTTGATCTTTGAAGTCACTAGCGACGACGGGTTTCAGACCAGAGCGGATACCA
>NW_022985776.1:0-27661 GCF_902459465.1 Asterias rubens
CAAGAAAACACACCCCTGGTAGGCGTATTGTGTATGCTCGGCCACTTTTTGTGCTTAGACAGCTTTATGAAATTTAGTTATGTGGGATACGCATGGCTGCGTTGTTCAAGTCGAACTGTCCATCATTTCTCGAGCTATGACGACACATACTATTAAAACATGACATGACTTATATACCGCTACGCATGAATAAATGAACCAATAAATAATTGAAATGTTTGAATTACCCATGTGCTTGACAGCTTTAGTCGTGACCTCGACGATTTCTTCTAAACAGTGCCCCTCTTCCGCTAGAGCTCCGGCAATCTGATTGTCAGATTTAATGCAATTAATAAAAGTACAAGTCTGCAAATTTGGATAAATCTTGCAAATAAGTTGTTTTGCTACAACCAATTCATCACCAAGACCAACAACATGTGGGCGTTATACATCTCTAATCAATGTGGGATGGGTTTTTTTATACTGTGTATGGAAAAAAACGGAATTAATTTTTGCATTGTATTTTTACTTGATAATGACTAAAATCCCTCAAACTTGTTTTACTATTTTATTTTTGTGTTCATTATTGTTGTAAGCGCTACTTGTACTACTACCACAACTGTCAGACTTCGCCTAAAACTGTATTGTCATATCTTTTTGTAATGTTTTTTTTTTTTTTTTTTGCTGAGTATCAGAACACCATTATTGCATTAATGTTGACAATCAATCACTCTTGTGGAATTAAGGGATTGCATGCTCTAACAATACACAAATCATGGTAAAATTGTTACATGGAATGAGTGTCAGAGTAGTATCATAGAAACTTGAGACTCTCTTGGACGCAAGGTGGCAGCAGACTTATCAGGTACACCCATTGCTCTTGAAATTACAGCCGTGACCGAATTGTTCAGGACGTACTATAATACACATAGCAACAGTATTGGCCATGATTGCAGCCGCAAATTCGGATACGGTCTGATTTAGGCACCCACTCAATACTATACAGAATTGATGACAACGGAAACGAAGGCTATGACCTACCGTTCCAAACTCTCCCATTGGTAGAATTTAAGCTCTTTTTGATAGGATTACAACTCTCAAAGAAGATCATGATGTAAATCCTTTAACTCTGTATCAATTATACATCAGGGGGTAAGATTTAAAGTATATTAACCTATTTCCATGGACATTTCCCAAGGCGAGTTTATTCATAAATTTCAAACTGATATTTTATATGAATTAACCTTTTCTTTTACAGGCATGCAACTCAACTTTGTGTAAACATAAAGTTATCCGAGTATCCAATAATGTACTTCTCAATCTAACACTGTTATGGATTTCATTTTTTGGTTAATTTGCTCGATTCTTTATTCCTTACACTTTGGTCTCTTGCCTGAATATGTGAACATAAATGTTTTCTGAAAAAAAAAAAATGGAGAGTTATAGGGCTAACAGATGTACCTTACAACGTTGTTTCCTAACGACTATCTTTATAGGTTTAATGTAAACTATTTTAGATTACCTTTTGTACGAGGATAATGCCACAAAGTCCACGTCTTCCGGCTGTCTTGTCCACACTCGTGAGGGCGCAATCCTCTGCTACTGTCACAGTCTCTACATGGATACCACGTGACCTTGCCTTCTCGGCAGCAATACCGAAGTTGATTCGATCTCCCGTGTAGTTGGCAACAATCAACAGCACCCCCGCTATTTGAAATCAAAAGAACAATTATAGTATGGCTCATTGTCAATCAATTAAGAAGTATGATGATTAATAGTCTTGGAAAGTTTTAATAAAGTCTGCAGATGACTGTTCATCAATTTGTTTAAAAAAACGAACAGACAAAAAACAAACACTCATCAAACACTAACAAACAAACTAACAAAATTTAAGCTAGCAGTCTGTTTCAGAGAACCCAAGCGGAATAAACACTGGTAGTTACCAATGACGATTAATAATCATTGTACACTTTGTTAAAAAGTGTACATTAATTTTTAACCATAATTCCTGGAATGTTGAACCTCAAAGCCAAGAGGAACGTTTTACCCCTCAATTGTTTGGCGAACAAGACTTTTGAAAGATTGGTACAACAAATTCAGCAGATATCCCACTTGATCCACATTGTGTGCATATGAATACAGCAGACCAACACCTTTATTTTCAAAATATATACATTTACCCCATGACCACATTCTCTCTTGTGTTTTTACTTTCGTTTTAACACTTTTGTAGAAACTAGAGTGAAACTGTGCTTTGGAAGAGGCACCAAACTCATCCGTCAACAGAGGGCGTAATTACATTTACCTGGGTTGGCAACAGCTTTTATAGCAGTGAATATATCGCTTGCTGGAGGTGAAGTAAACACTGACCCAGCAATGGCTCCCGTCAACATTCCTTGACCAACATAACCTTAGGGTTAGACAAAAGGTAATGGTTTTGAAGGTAAACACCTGGTAAAACAAATGGTCATAGTGGACAACTCTCCTTCAAAATATTTGCTTGAATGAAATGCTCAATATTTAGTTTATGAGTCGAGTAACATTTTCGTAGTTCGAGTAAAAACCGATGTGCTTGAAAAGAAAAAACAAATGTTTTTACTCATTACTTTCTATGGACTGCGATTGCTGATTAAGACTAAACTATTACAAGAGTATGTTTGGCTTCCAAATAGTTTGGTTTGTCTTTGACAATAAATAGTTTGGTTTGTCTTTGACAATAAATAGTTTGGTTTGTCTTTGACAATAAATAGTTTGGTTTGTCTTTGACAATAAATAGTTTGGTTTGTCTTTGACAATAAATAGTTTGGTTTGTCTTTGACAATAAATAGTTTGGTTTGTCTTTGACAATAAATAGTTTGGTTTGTCTTTGACAATAAATAGTTTGGTTTGTCTTTGACAATAAATAGTTTGGTTCGTCTTTGACAATAAATAGTTTGGTTTGTCTTTGACAATAAATAGTTTGGTTGTCTTTGACAATAAATAGTTTGGTTTGTCTTTGACAATAAATAGTTTGGTTTGTCTTTGACAATAACTAGTTTGGTTTGTCTTTGACAATAAATAGTTTGGTTTGTCTTTGACAATAAATAGTTTGGTTTGTCTTTGACAATAACTAGTTTGGTTTGTCTTTGACAATATAGTTTGGTTTGTCTTTGACAATAAATAGTTTGGTTTGTCTTTGACAATAAATAGTTTGGTTTGTCTTTGACAATAAATAGTTTGGTTTGTCTTTGACAATAAATAGTTTGGTTTGTCTTTGACAATAAATAGTTTGGTTTGTCTTTGACAATAAATAGTTTGGTTTGACTTTGACAATAAATAGTTTGGTTTGTCTTTGACAATAAATAGTTTGGTTTGTCTTTGACAATAATAGTTGGTTTGTCTTTGACAATAAATAGTTTGGTTTGTCTTTGACAATAAATAGTTTGGTTTGTCTTTGACAATAAATAGTTTGGTTTGTCTTTGACAATAAATAGTTTGGTTTGTCTTTGACAATAAATAGTTTGGTTTGTCTTTGACAATAAATAGTTTGGTTTGTCTTTGACAATAAATAGTTTGGTTTGTCTTTGACAATAAATAGTTTGGTTTGTCTTTGACAATAAATAGTTTGGTTTGTCTTTGACAATAAATAGTTTGGTTTGTCTTTGACAATAAATAGTTTGGTTTGTCTTTGACAATAAAGTTTGGTTTGTCTTTGACAATAACTAGTTTGGTTTGTCTTTGACATATAGTTTGGTTTGTCTTTGACAATAAATAGTTTGGTTTGTCTTTGACACTAAATAGTTTGGTTTGCTCTTTGACAATAAATAGTTTGGTTTGTCCTTTGCCAATAAATAGTTTGGTTTGTACTTTGACAATAAATAGTTTGCGTTTGTCTTTTGACAATAATAGTTTGGTTTGACTTTGACAATAACTAGTTTGGTTTGTCTTGACAATAAATAGTTTGGTTTGTCTTTGACAATAAATAGTTTGGTTTGTCTTTGACAATAAATAGTTTGGTTTGTCTTTGACAATAAATAGTTTGGTTGTCTTTGACAATAAATAGTTTGGTTTGTCTTTGACAATAAATAGTTTGGTTTGTCTTGACAAGTAATAGTTTGGTTTGACTTTGACAATAAATAGTTTGGTTTGTCTTTGACAATAAATAGTTTGGTTTGTCTTTGACAATAAATAGTTTGGTTTGTCCTTTGACAATAAATAGTTTTGGTTTGTCTTTGACAATTAAATAGTTTGGTTTGTCTTTGACAATAAATAGTTTTGGTTGTCTTTGACAATAATAGTTTGGTTTGTCTTTGACAATAAATAGTTTGGTTTGTCTTTGACAATAAATAGTTTGGTTTGTCTTTGACAATAAATTAGTTTGGTTTGTCTTTGACAATAAATAGTTTGGTTTGTCTTTGACAATAAATAGTTTGGTTTGTCTTTGACAATAAATAGTTTGGTTTGTCTATTGACAATAAATAGTTTGGTTTGGTCTTTGACAATAAATAGTTTGGTTTGTCTTGACAATAATAGTTTGGTTGTCTTTGACATAAATAGTTGGTTTGTCTTTGACAATAAATAGTTTGGTTTGTACTTTGACAATAAATAGTTTTGGTTTGTCTTTGACAATAAATAGTTTGGTTTGTCTTTGACAATAAATAGTTGGTTTGTCTTTGACAATAAATAGTTTGGTTTGTCCTTTGACAATAAATAGTTTGGTTCGTCTTTGACAATAAAATAGTTTGGTTCGTCTTTGACAATAAAAGTTTGGTTGTCTTTGACAATAATAGTTTGGGTTTGTCTTTGACAATAAATAGTCTTGGTTTGTCCTTTGACACTAACTAGTTTGGTTTGTCTTTGACAATAAATAGTTTGGTTTGTCTTTTGACAATAATAGTTTGGTTTTGTCTTTGACAATAAATAGTTTGGTTGTCTTTGACAATAAATAGTTTCGTTTGTCTTTGACAATAAATAGTTTGGTTTGTCTTTGACAATAAATAGTTGGGTTTGTCTTTGACAATAAATAGTTTGGTTTGTCTTTGACATAAATAGTATGGTTTGTCTTTGCCAAAAATGTTTGGTTGTCTTTGACAATAAATAGTTGGTTGTCTTGACACATAAATAGTTTGGTTTGTCTTGACAATAAATAGTTTGGTTTGTCTTGACAATAAATAGTTTGGTTTGTCTTTGACAATAATAGGTTGGTTTGTCTTTGACAATAAATAGTTTGGTTTGTCTTTGACAATAAATAGTTTGGTTTGTCTTTGACAATACACAGCGTCTGTTGAAGAGCAAATGTTGTGAAAATTGCTTCAAATCTTCAAGTTTATCTTCAGTATCATAACAATAAACAACAAACTCTAGATATACTGCATTTATAAACGTATCAAGATCAATGCTCTGTACATTCGTGCCCCTGGTCAATAACATCCCTGTAATGTTTCTCAACTCCCTTGGGAGTATACAGCCCTGGGCTGCCTGTAATAGCGCTTGTGGCTTTTCATACAACAATATCAACCCTACCCTTGCAGGTACCCATTTATACCCTGGTGAGAGAAGCAATTATAGTAAAGGACCACAAGTGTCACGACCGGGATTCGAACCCACACTCTGGTGAATCAGCACCAGAATTGGAACCCACACCTCCGGTGAATCAGCACCAGGATTCGAACCCAACACTCCGGTGAATCAGCACCGGGATTCGAACCCACACTCGGTGAATCAGCACGGGATTGGACCCACACTCCGGTGAATCAGCACCAGAATTGGAACCCACACTCCGGTGAATCAGCACCAGGATTCAAACCTACACTCCGGTGAATCAGCACCAGGATTCGAACCCACACTCCGGTGAATCAGCACCAGAATTGGAATTCTATGCTCTTAGACCACTCGGCCATGACACTCTGACACTATGTCATACCTGCAGCAAATGGTTCATGTCCAGATCCCCCACCAGAGAGCACGGCAACCCTACTCGTCTGCGTACTCTTCAATATCCACCTCGTAGTATCACTCTGTGACCTGTGGGGTACAATGACAACTTTATAACACTTGGACATCATCACCGGCGGCTAACGCTATATCCAAACATCCATAAATTCCAATCTTGTAAACTCTTCGACAATGTGGAAACAACTCCCCCAAGACTGCCAAAACGGAGAACAATCACTATTATTCTCACACATTCGGCAATCCACACAAAAGCGTCTGCCGTTAGGTAATTTCTGATAATGCATGGATAATGCATTTTGCAAAATTTCCATTTCGGAATACTGTGGTTACAGACGGGGGAAAAATGAATTTGAGAAACGTTATTAACAGTTGAGTATTCCAATTGCAGATTACCCTTCCTGCGCAGACATAATTGCTCTACAGAATTTCGAAAGTGTCTCAAAAACAATCCCACAACTTGAATGAAATTTTCACAGGTTAGTTTTATTGTGTATTATTATCTAAAACTATGGTTGAAAGAAAGAGTGGGTTTTCTTAAACGATTTAGTTTTGTCTTTTAATGTCGCAAGAGCGTCTGTGCATACGAATACCCGGCATCTTTATTTTAGCTTCTAAAAATCTTCCGTACTTGGAATATTATTGTAAGAATATTTGAATATCCGTTGGATCTAGACAGTCATTTTGTAGTTTGTTTTTGGGGGAACTTTTTTAAACTGTCTGTTTGGTACGGATATCTGTTGTTGTTGTTGCGTTAGGTATTTAAGGGAGAGAGAAACAACATTGGTTTGTTTTCCATTGTCTTCAGGAACCTTGTCAATCGTTGTTGATATTTATGACAAAGATGGTAGAACATGCTATAGATATCAAAACGTCAACAAAACCAATCAGGGCTGAAACGGAATATATTGACCCAGTATGTGAATGACACCAATGTGGTAAACTGTGGAAACGTCCCAATAAGAGGTGATTAATTCCCCTATGCTATATCAACGGTAACTGCTCTATATTCCGACACCCCTATGTTCCGACACCCCTATGTTCCGACACCCCTATGTTCCGACACCCCTATGTTCCGACACCCCTATGTTCCGACACCCCTATGTTCCGACACCCCTATGTTCCGACACCCCTATTTTCCGACACCCCTATGTTCTGACACCCCTATGTTCCGACAACTCAACCATTATTCCGACACCCCTATGTTCCGACACCCCTATTTTCCGACACCCCTATTTTCCGACACCCCTATGTTCTGACACCCCTATGTTCCGACAACTCAACCATTATTCCGACACCCCTGTTCCGACACCCCTATATTCCGACACCCCTATGTTCCGACACCCTTATATTCAAACGACCCAAACACCCCTATGTCCGACACCCTTATATTCAAACGACCCAAACACCCCTATGTTCCGACACCCTTATATTCAAACGACCCAACACCCCTATGTTCCGACAACCTGCACCAATATTTTGTGTTTGCCATTTTGTTTAAAGAAAAACAGTGCGACTTAAAGAAACTTCACCTGACCGCAATTTAGTCCATTAACGTACCGGTAACCTATCTTTATGTAGTCCCCAAAAGGAGTTTAATTTGTATAAAAATAGTGTTATTCTGCTATTAAAAAAAAAAACTTTGGTTTAGTTAGAAGAGGACTGAGTAATGGAGAAGGTGGTAGGACTTTAAGATTATTACACATCGGTGCAATAAACGCAGGAGAGGGTTGGAATTTTATTAATTGAAGTTGACAACACCGACATGCATTATCTTAATTTGATTCCATTATTTTTTAAACAGTCTTATGAATGTTCAAACCTAATCCCGGCCGAAATTCACCAGGAAACCTGGCTAAAAAAACTTGTCGGAACATAGGGGTGTCAATACATAGGGGTGTCGGAATATAGGTTCAGTTGTCGGAACATGGGGTGTCGGAATATAGGGGTGTAGGAATATAGGGGTGTCGGAACATAGGGTGTCGGAATATAGGCTGAGTTGTAACCATAAACAACATCACCAGAAACGTGCACCGTTGTAAAGCAACAACCTTGTTTGAGCAACCCACATAATGGTGTGTATTTCAATGGTCACATAAACACACGTATGCCAGGATATAAGTATAATACCCTTATATCGACATCGCTCGTTGGTTCAATCTCCACGGTGTACACAAAACAACAACTTGTATGCATAGCAATAATAACACCTGTTTTATATTACAATATAGCCCATACACTAGGCCTATACCATTATACATCAGTTTCCTCCCGTACTACACCTGTTGTTACACTTAAAGGCACAAAAACTTACCAGATTCATGAGCGAAAGACCCAGGTTGAAAATTCGAACCTGAGGGGGGAGCTTCGGCCGTGTGTGCACGTCACCGGGGTCAACGACTCAGCGCTGCATGTGCATTGTGTATCCCGGTGTAGCGGTTTCAACTTCCGCCGTGTTCAGTTTTCCGAATGACCAAATACGGTAACATTACGTCATGCGATGCCTGCGCACAGCAAGCAAAAGTAGTCAAGTGCTGTATTGAGTCATCCGTGTACCTCCTCCGGTAAGCTGTCATGGCGGCGTCCACAAGTACAACGAGCGGCGAACGCGTGGATCGTATGAGAGAATTTGGTGTGGCACAGCAGCGTGACCTGCTTAAAGTTGTACGCTATGAATACGTGTAAAGATGGACGAGAGAAGGTGACTAAACAGAAAAGAATCGTAATAATAAACAAATTGGGGTCACTGAGAGAACTACAGTACTCGCCAGGGTACTCGCGGCGGTATTTTTGTCTGGCTACGTCACCGGAAAACTGAACACGCTGGAAAGCTTAAACCGTTCGAACAACGTGGTGAAATGTCCGGCTACGTCACCCGGAAAACCGAACACGGCGGAAGACTGAAACCCCCACACCGGTAACTGTGTAGCCATAGTCTTGATCCAAGGACCATTGATGTTGCGCGGTCCATACACAACCAATGTTCTGATCTATGCATGGCAAAACTGTACACACTTGTTATAATAATCGAACGTTAGCGGGCGCTCTGGTTCTCCGATTTCCGCATCTCAGCGCGTGTACAAGACTACGGCTGCACAGTTGCAGGGATACAGAATGCACCCACACACAGCGCTGAGTCCGTGACGTGCACAAACAGCCGAAGCTCCGCCCCCCCTCAGGTTCGAATTTTCAACCTGGGTCTTTCGCTCAGGAATCTGGTAAGTTTTTGCCTTTTCTTCAAATTATTTCCTCAATGGTGTTTTGAATGATATTGTAGGATTCATAAGACATTAAGGATCAAGTTCGTGTTTCTAGAATTTGTGTCATGATTTTCAAAAGTGGTAAAATTTGAGCAAATCTGCTGACTAGCTGTCGAAATTGTACGTTTTTAACCATTTCGCCCTGCACACATTGCGTTTGCTTCGTAACCCTCCGGATACGCCGTCGGCAGGAGGGTTACGTTATTGCAACTACCATGGAGGTAGAATAATTGTAGGAACTACTGGTTACATTATTACATTACGTACCTTGTGAGTTTCTTTACGCATGGATTGAGTGCCACGACCCCTTCGAGCATTTCATCCAACACACGTCCCTACCGAGTTGAGAAACTGTTGTGATGTCTGGCCATCTTTTGGCTCTCGGTTTGCTCTCCAGCGATGACGGTGACATTGACGTCTTGTGTTCCTAGAATTTACTCACACTTTTTAGCTCACCAGCAACAAGGAGGTCTGAGGGAGCTGGGAGTGTCAACAACTTGCAAAAATCAACACACGCATCAAAACTTTAGTAGGTCATGCGCCCTCAAGTGACGTCGAATGGAAGTTTACAAGGGACTTCGGCTACAGCTACGGCTAGATCGCGCCGCGTCTGCCTATTCCTTCAACACTGGTAGAACGCGCTGATCTAGACGTAGCTGTAGCCGAAGTCGTCGTTTCGGGACACGGCCTTAGTATGCTAATTTTGCAGTAGACGCAAAGCGTAGTGGTCTGATTCGGAACATCACGATGCTTTGACGTTCTTGCGATGCTTTGTTGTTGGATTATTCTTGGTTGTTCTTTCTGTAAGACTTTTTACGGGGGGGGGGGGGGCAATTCGTGGGGTCTTTCAAGGCCAAATTAAAAACACGCTTGTTAAGAAGGGGAATAATTTTGTTATAAAAAGCTGACACTCCTTCTGCAGTGTTTCACTTTTCTCTCCCTCTTCCCATCGTTGATAAAGTAAACATTGGCATGTGTCTTTTCGTTCGAGCTGAGGTTAGGACCCCGGTAAGGTCGAAAACTCAGGTGAATACTAGGTTATACTCCTACGGGGGGGCCCGCTTGATGATGCAACGCTGTACAGTACATTTTATTTAATAAAAGTTAATGTCAAGACATGTCTGATGGTTGCTAAGCCTACCATGGCAGGTATATGCAAAGAAGCTTGTCATTCAATGCATAGGTTGCAGTAGTGCAAGCTAATGGGTGGTTCAAAAGAGGTCAAGGTCAACCATTATTATGCAATAGGTTGGCTCTCGTAGATATAGGGTGCGTTCGTTAAGCTTCCCTTGGTCGCCCCCGGTGTGTGGCGGTTTTTTTTCAGGACGACCGTGGGTAATTATCTGCACACGTTGTCCTGGAGAAGGAGAAAACGCCACACACCGGGGTCGCGACCCGGGGAGGCTAATCGAACGCACTCCATATTCTAGAATAATGAGCTTCATTGGGCTCAAATTGACCGTGGATCAGATGGAATGGGGGGGGATACAATGATACTGAAAAGTTTCTGACACTTTCTATTGGATCAATGTCTTTTCTCACTTTTATTTATAAATATTTTGTAGTATGAATAATGTTTTAATTTTCTTTAAAGTCACCTGGAAGTGGTTTTTTGTCAAAATAAAGCTTTTGTCACTAAAATATATGTTTTGATGAATGGAATATGAATAAACAATTAACTAAGGTTTACCAAAGTTAGTTTCCATGTTATATACAAATTTGAAAGAGAGGGCGCTGTTCGTGACGTCAATCGAGGCGCGATGAATCGCACGCAGTGCCAACACAAATAGTGACGCTTGGCGCAAGCTAAAAACATGCCCTCAAAGTTGAAACAATATCTGATTTTTTTCACGTTAGGCAAATGCTCCTTTAGGTTCGTTACGTCTTCAGTTACCTTCTTCGACTTCCCCACTACCTGGATACATTGGGATGGCGTCATGTTTTAAAAAAGAACTTTTCTCTTCATGTCAAAATGTGTATGTTTGCTGCACAGCGCTGGAAAAGACGTCAGACCGGACCACTTTGCAAACTGACCCTATCTTTAGTTGTTTTGCTGCATCCAGCAGCATTGTAAAAACTCACGACTATGGCTTGAATGTACTTGCACATACATGTGTACGCTGTTCGATCGAGACAAAGTCTGACTCGATTGACGTCACAAAAGGGTTAGGCGAAGTCAACCCCCACACAACTTATTTTTTTTTTGTAAACAAACATATAAATCGTTAAAAACAATTACTCAAACAATTTTTATTGTTCAGAAACATACTATAATGTTTGAAAATAATATTTCCATGTGACTTTAAACATGGACTATAACGGATTATTGATATAGCCAATATACTATTTTTGTACAAGAAATGTAAAATAAGGACTGGATATTTAGTAGATTCAATAAAACCTTTTCCTTCATGCAAAAAAAACACAATTCGCGCGGCTTACTCCGACCCAGAAAACTCAGTTTCGGCAAAAGCCGGTGGACCCACGAACCATTCCATACCAGTGTGTGAACGTCACAACCCACGTACCGAAGCTCTGTACACAGTGTGTCAGGTCGATCGTGTGCGTGCATTTTACATGTACATTGAATGTGGAATAACATCGGACACTATAGGCTGCATTTTTTGACACACAAAACAGCGAAAATGTCCGATGGCAGCGGGTCGTGGGAAAACCACAGTATAGATGAGGAAAAGGCATTTCAGGAGGCACTTCAGAGGAAAGTGAGGGGAGCTCACCGGACGAGAGAGAAGCCGAAGAAGTGTTATGAGTACATTTAGTTAACCAGCCCGGGGACGATGATCGTCAGGCCGAAGACGATGAGCCAAACCCTGATGACTCGACGGCTAAAGGACAGACTGGTAAGCCACAAAACGTTTCATGAATTATACTGAATGATGCTTCGTTGTGATCAGTTTATTTCTGCTCCCAAAAATAGTTGAAGGCTATCCTTGACTAAATTAAAACATGAACGAACATGATGGACAAGGTTTATTGTTTACCTCCATTCACGGTATAATACAGGTACATGTATGTGAACAACACATGCACTGACTTAGTCAGTAGAAATGTGAGGGGAGGGGTAATTTTTGTCTTGCGTTTTATACTTTGTTGGCAAAATTCATACATTATCAATTTAAACATGATATTGTGAGATAACCTATGTTGTTGGTTTTCTCCACCAAGTAATGCGTGGTGTTGGACACCTGTGCATCTACACAAATATCTCATGTGCATGTATGTAACTGTTACTTTGGATTATGATTGCCTTCTGGCATGGGTATAGTTTAAAGCAATTCAGGTACACACATGCAATATTAACACTTCACCATGCAAACCACAAATCTGTTGTAATAATTTTGTATGAATTCTTTTGTTAATAATTTTGTATGAATTCTTTTGTTAATAATTTTGTATGAATTCTTTTGTTTGTTTTACAGAAAACACTGCAATGTTGAATATCAGCAAGTGGTGAGCTTAGGACTCTCTTGTCCGTTCAAACCGTGCCACTGACATCATGTTTGGTGGCGCAACACGAAGGACATTTCCAAACCCTCGTGAAACAGTACAGTGGAAGGATTTTCGTATCCACAACGGATAGGCAGCTTTGCTTTGGTTTATTTGTCTTCAGTCGTAACAATTTCCAAGTTCTAATGATCGGAGGGAGTGAGAAATAATTTTATAAGCATAATAATTTACGTATAAATGAACATGTATATTATTTCATTTTGTTTCTTTCAGAGGGGTGGGTGGTTCAAATTGATTAATTTAATTTGAACGACCCACCCCTCTGAAAGACACACAATGTAATTACTCTGGCTTATAAAATTAGGTGTGTGGTTCAAATTGATTAATTTAGCACTTATGTGCAATAAACTTGTCCCCTGTTGTCAACATACACTATGATTAACATGGTAACAACATTCAACTTGGTTAGCAGAAATATAAAAACAAACAAAAAAAACAGAAGCCTACATGTACAACTCCATAATAACGACAACACTAAAACTGTATGTATTGCAAACGACAATAGTTTATTTTTCAGTTTTAAATATCAAAATTGAAAAAAGGTTGCCTAGTGATAGCGAAATCATCTGAACATTCCGTCATCAAAAAAAGTTAACTATACAACCCTGTCAACGCCCCTCCCCCTAAAAAAGAAAACCTAGGCCATGTTATGTACCTAGTTAGCTGTGGTTCTCTTTGTAAATTGTAAATTAAGTTGTACATTAAAAGAATATAATAAAATCATTGTGTACAGACCATGTTATTCTGTTTTTAAACAAAGTTGATTGTACTACCCTGGTTACCCCCCCCCAAAAAAAAAAAATATATATATAAAAATAAAATAAAACCCACATCAATGTGTACAAGCTAGGGCCCAATTTCATGGATCTGCATACTGTAAACAAAGAATCGGCACTTGCGGAAGCAGGGAATTATGTGCTACATCAAGCGCGTTCACAGGTTACCAGCGAATTTTGGCTTTTGCCGGTCATGGGTGCATACTTGGTTTATACCAGGCATTCTACTCTTACAAAGTAGCGCAGAAATTTAGCGTTTGGACGTAAGCAGAGAATGGTGATCATAAGCGCAGAATTTGGTGGTGAACAGATCCATGAACTGGGCACAGGTCATTCTTTCTTCAAACAAAGTTGAACCCACTACCTTTGAACCCCCACCCCCCCCCCCCCAAAAAAAAAAAGCTGCTGCATCCTTTTCTCGGAAGGTTTGACGTAACACCACAGACTGACAATCTCTCTTGAGTTGGCATAGTTTTGAAAAGAACCTTACAGGAGTTAACGCAAAACCAGAACAAAAGGAGTCCACATGCAACAAAACCATGCAACAAAACCATGCAACAAAACCAGGGGGCAGGTTTTCTTTATGTCTGATAGAAAACATGACCTCCAACCACCCCCCTCCCCCAGATCTACACCTAGTACAAAACTGTTATTGCGATTCAACACCCCATCCCCTCCCCCCCCCCCTCCACCGTTAACAGTTTTCAAAGGGGCAGCTGAAAAACTAAAAATGAGAAATCATCTGATCCTCTGAAAATTTGCATGCATAGGCCTACTACTTACCTAAATTGCCTATTGAGAATCTACTGCACCGTGCATGCCTGGAGAAAAAAAAACAATTAGCGGAAAGGTCTATTTTCGCCACAAAATGATGAAATAGAACCTAAAGGTTAATGCACCTTTGAACTTATGAACACAGACCTCAACCTACTTGAAACGTAGACAATGCGATCTGAAAATGCGACCAAAGTTTCCCATAACAATGGAAACACGATTAGATTCAGGAAAACATAGTCCCCTGATAAGCAGAAGACAATTGGCCTCAAAAACCACGCAGGAATCAAAGTCAGTTGGTTGACAATGGTGGTGACCGATTGTGCTATATGTAATCTGCTCAGGGGTCGCTCAAAAATTCGGCTTGCCCCTTTCGTACGTTTAATATTAACTTTCTTACTTTCATGTATTATTATGTCGACACAATTTTCTCATTATGGAACACCCTTATTTGGTGGTGTGGGTGGATTAGAACGGGGGTGTTTAGAAACCGCCAACAGTCGCCACAGAGGCCTGGCTAGCTACCTCCATGCTCAGAGGCTACATTATTAAAAGTCTGACATTGTCAGGGGGTTAGAAACCGCAGAGTTTTGTAATTCATCACTTCGGCAAACACAATAAAACCACTGATTCGAATCTCCAGAACCATGAAAGCCATGTGAAACTAAGGTGATTACGTGGGTTCAACATCTAGATCTGGTTGCTTTTTGTCTAACAAATTCAACACTTTTTTTTTAACAGCCAGTTTGTTTTTGGTCTCGACGTTTCGAACAGTATATACGCTGCTTGTCTTCGAGCGTACTGTTCAAAATGCCGAGACCAAAACCGGTGTCGCATGCAATAATGTCCTCTATGCAATACTATCCGGAGGACATTATTGCATATGTAATAATGTCTGCCGGACGGTTTTGCATAAGCAATCGTGTCCACCCGGACGCTGCTGCATAATGCAATTGTGTCCGCCCGGACATATTTGCATATGCAGTTGTGTCCGCTCCCGTGCAAAACCGTCCTTGCAGTAAATTAAACGCCCTTGGTCGACGGAACACGTTCGCCATTTTTTTTTTACAAGCTAAGTCCCATGAATGACATGGGAAATGTTCGGTCGTTGGGTATTTGCTGCAATCATAGAATACGTGAATATTCATACTGCATTACGTAGGTTAGTGCATGCACGCTCGCTTAATACGCGCGCACTTACATGTACAGTCATGTACATTTCCACCTGACGGTTTTTGCATAGCCCCGGACACGATTGCATATGCAAAAGTGTCCGGAGCGGACAGTATTGCATGGCGGACACAATTGCATCTGACACCGGCTCTTTTCAAAGCTCAAGAGTATACTGTAAACCGGGTCTTTTCAGAGCCAACACTCCCTCAAAAGAGAACCATACAGGTTCAAGTTTACTAACATTGATAGTTTATTCTTATCCTTCAAACCATTGATTCGATTTTTGCTTTTGGGCCACCTACATGTACATCAATTGTACTAAATATATACCAGAAATAATAAAGAAAATCTTCAAACATGACTTGAAGTCAGCGGGTGTGTTGGCTCTGAAAAGAGTTTGATATCGAAACGTCGAGACAAAACCGGCTCTTTTTAGTGTCAACACTCCCTCAAAAGAAAATTCAAACATGGTTGTACCCGCAAGTTTACTTAACTATGGTTTATTATTCATCACACCATGTAAAGCTTAATGACATCACCCACTCACCAGTAGACTTAAAGTCTGGCGTGTTGTACTCCACATCGAAGTCAATGGGGTCAGGTCGCCTAACCGTGATCCCTTCTTGAGTCAGGATGTTGCATACCTCCTCGACCTCAGCGATTGCCTTTAGAAGATGCTCACGTGGCCAGGGCTTACCACTGTTTGACTCAAAGAAATCCCAGTGTTTCTCGGGCGAGCAGACCTGGGGGTCGATTTCACAAAGAGTTAGAACAAGTCATAACTTAGGACTAGTCCTAGGAGATATACAAATTGCATGGATAGTCCTAAGTTAGGACGAGTAACTGGTCCTAACTCGAGATAAGACTAGTCCTAACTCTTTGTGAAATCCACCCCCAGTGCTGAATCGGATTGGAAATTAATAGAGTTACCCATTTAACCATACCTTTAAAGAAACTGGGGTTGGTTTTACAAAAAGAGTCAGGACTCGAGTCCTATAGGAGGTTATTAACAACTTTGGGCTAGCATGCTACTCCTAGGTTCGGACGAGTAACTCGTCCTAGCTCGAGATAAGACAAGCTTTATTAACTCTATGTAAGATCCACACCTGGAAACCTTTGGTAATAACAGTTTGAATATTGTTTGACACCAAAACATAATTTGAATCTATTCCGACACCCATGAGTTCTAATGTTCTGGCCCCCAAAAAACCTGACGATTACACGTTATAGGGTTAGGGTTAGGGCAATAATAGGGTTGGTGTGAGAGTAGTGTTATAGGGTTAGGGGGATAGAGTTATAGTGTTTGGGCTAGGGTTAGGGTGACGTAGAGTAAGGGTTTAGTGGTATGGGTTTAGTGTCAGGGTTATAGGGTTAGGGTGACGGTAGAAGTAAGGGTTTAGGGGTATGGGTTTAGTGTCAGGTTATAGGTTAGGGTGACGGTAGAGTAAGGTTTTTTTTAGTGGTATGGGTTTAGTGTCAGGGTTATAGGGTTAGGGTGACGTAGAGTAAGGGTTTAGTGGTATGGGTTTAGTGTCAGGGTTATAGGGTTAGGGTGACGGTAGAGTTAGGGTTTAGTGGTATGGGTTTAGTGTCAGGGTTATAGGGTTAGGGTGACGTAGAGTAAGGGTTTAGTGGTATGGGTTTAGTGTCAGGGTTATAGGGTTAGGGTGACGTAGAGTAAGGTTTAGTGGTATGGGTTTAGTGTCAGGGTTATAGGGTTAGGGTGACGGTAGAGTTAGGTTTAGTGGTATGGTTTAGTGTCAGGGTTATAGGGTTAGGGTGACGTAGAGTAAGGGTTTAGTGGTATGGGTTTAGTGTCAGGGTTATAGGGTTAGGGTGACGTAGAGTAAGGGTTTAGTGGTATGGGTTTAGTGTCAGGGTTATAAGGTTAGGGTGACGGTAGAGTTAGGGTTTAGTGGTATGGGTTTAGTGTCAGGGTTAGGATTAGGGTGACAGAAGAGTTAGGGTTAGTACTAAGTTGCGCTAGGGTTTAGTGTCAGCTGATTAGACCTAGGGCTAGGGTTAAGGTTAACATTATGAAAAAGGGGGGTTCACAGATCATGTAACGAATTTAGCATACCTTCACTTCAGAACTGAACGGAGGTACAACGCTGTTGTCAATACGTCCTACAATGACTTCTTCCAATCGGTCCCACTCGTTATAAGAGCAGACAGGGCTAGTCTTAGGGCCTGGAGCCTCCTTGATCTTAAAGGCACTCGCCATGGATGACTCGGAACGACTGCCACCTAGTGAGAAGGTGGATTTGTTTTTTGCCAGATAAAGATAAGGCTAAAAGAAATCAGAAATGTATTTATTTATTATGATTTGTTCTTCTTATTTTTGTTCTTCTATAAATTATTATTATTAATATTTGTTATTTATATTATTAGTTTTATTTTTTCCCTCTTGATGTGGAGTTATACTACTCCGTTATTTCAACAACAAATATCAGCAACAACATACATTAATAAAACAAGCTCCAATACATACTGCTATTATATATCATACACAATGAGCTACGGGAGGTAAGACAAAGAAATTCAATTGATAACATACAAACAAAAAATACACAAAACTCCACCACCAGGAGAACATTTCATTGGTAGACCCATTATCAGCGGATGCACAAGCCCCACAGCAAAGATTTCTGAATTCGTGGACTATTTTCTCCTTCCGATAGTTACCTCGCAACCTACATAATGTTCGTGACACAACAGACATAATTGCGTAAACTTGAAGAAACATCAATTCCACAAGATGTACTTATTACTAGCATTGATGTTATCTCAATGTACACAAATGTCCGCCAAACAGAGGCAATTAATTGTATATGCAGTGCGCTCGAACGAACAAACCATCAATATGCCATTAACAAACCACATTCCTCATACATCCGTACTCTTCTGGAACTCATCATTGGGAGAAATTGTTTCCAATTCGGAAATAAATATTTCCTACAGAAAGTCGGTTGTGCCATGGGCTCTACAGCCAGCCCCGAAATATTATGTGACATAACCCTCCATGATCTCGAAAATCAAATCCTCCAACAAGCTGACAATATACTCACTTGGTGGTGCTATAGAGATGACATTCTCATAATCTATGGCGGTAACATTGAAGAATTCAAAAACCTGGTAAATACCATGAATCAAATGCACCCCACCCTCAAATTCACTTTTGAGGCCTCAACTGTTCAGTGAACTATCTTGACTTAACTATATTCAAAGGTAACAGATTCCGTGAAACCGGTATACTAGACACCAAGGTCTACACCAAACCCACAGAAACATATCAATACCTTCATAAATCCTCATCCCACCCACCACATGTTTTTAACGCATTCATATACGGGGAAACACTCCGCTTTGCAAGAAACACCAACAACATTGAGGATTTTCAAGAGAAAGTCGAGACCTTCACAAACAAACTAACAGCAAGAGGTTACACACATGATGAAATAAACACACAGATACAAAAAAGTATCACATCATGAACGTGCTAACATGATTCACAAACCACTGGAAGTACACCAGCAAAACAATAAATCACCTCTCGTCTTCACGACAATATACAACCCGGCACTTTTCCACAAGGATATATCACGGGCAATCACTAAACATTGGCCTCTAATTCATAGCGATGAAACACTCACGGAAATTTTTCCGAACACACCCTTCATTGCTTTCAAAAAAGACAAAACATACGGGAAAAGATCATCAGAGCCAAGTTGCCACCGGACACAACTGAGTCCGAAAGCGACATCGACGGTCCCTCCCCCGCAAATAATTCTCTAGAATTACAAGAAACACTTGAGGTCTTGATTGCTTTACTTTGAATACTATCCAACAAACGGTACATGCCTTGGTTATCTATTCAAACATACAAATATACCCATACGGCTATGTCATAAACCCCACCATATTGGTTGCTCCCCACATCTTTTTCAAGATGTAAACAAGAGATTACCCGATTCATTGAATCAACCTTACATGCAACTGACGAGGAAGCTTACATGACTTCCGAAAACTATACTTCATGCGAATGCGAATGCGATACGAATGTTGACGTCACAAATTAGCTTAGCTCGCTTTTGATTCGAACCCACAACCTGTTGCAAGCCATGCAGTCTAACCAACGGACCACTGGACCACAGTTAGCATGTTATATATATATATTTTTTTCCTTTTTCTTTAGACATACACAATGATTACAAGTTGGACAGGGGCTGTCAAGGTTAAAACAAAAGGATAAAACTGTCACCAAGACATGTGTAAAACCAGACACCCCTGCCAACGATGAAAACATATAAAAGGCAGTTTGTCTTACATCCTGCATGTGCTAAGGAGTTCAGTCCAAACCGTGACCTGGGGCCAATTTCATAGAGCTGCTTAAGCAAAGAATTTGCTTAAGCACGGAACTAGCTCGCTTGTTTTACACATGTTACTGGCCAAAGTTTCATGCCATATACATTGCTTGTAACTGGTATTTAGCTGTTGTTTACTTAGCATAACAATTGAGTGGAGTCTTGGCCGATAATCTGATTTTACTAAGCAATGAATTTTGTGCTTAAGCAGCTCTATGAAATTGGGCCCTGGGTTGTGTACATTCTTTTATCAGATGTTTTTAATGAATAAAGAATAATCAAATAATTATAACATTATTGCGATTCAGTGATGGGTATACAGATAGTGGTAAAGGAATCTAGACTTTTGAACGGGATCAGCCCCTCCCCGCGTGACAACCCTGGGTTGAGTCTACTTTTGATAACGTTTTATACAACAAGCTATTTGCACAGCTTCGGTTTTTAAGTTGATAAGCATCAAACCCTGATGCAAACTTTGACCAGGCCTTGATTTGCACAATCCCTTGATCTGAATTTAGAAAAAAAGGTTCAGTTGGTTAGATAAGGGAGGAAAACCCCCAAAATGAAAACCCACGAAATTAGGTAGGGGCTGAAAACCCAATCAAAGCAGTTTTCACAGGTTAGTTTTTATTGTAGGCATAGCTATAATTAAAATAGTTGAAGATTCCAAACAACAAAGGTAAGATTGGTTTACCTTTCTTGCTCTATCCACTGTCCTCATTGCGCGCAGTGCTCCTCTAACTGATTGAAGTACATTCATTTTGTTTGCAGAACTCCGTCGGACCTGCAAAAAAAAAAAAAAGTTCAACCCTTTAACCCACACCTGTGACGTCATGCTATTATTATGTTTTGATTTTTAGTGATTTTCAACAGACACAAAAAACTGGAGAGCGACACCATAAATATAATGGTCTGAATACTTTATTATAAAATAACAGAGGTACATTGCTACTGAAATAAATTAAACCACGAGATGTTGACGGCACCACGCCCAAGATCCGACTGTCCCGAATAATGGCAAGCTGATCTCTTAAGTTGAGAACAGTCATTGCTTACGTAATGGTCGTTCAAACTGTCAGCCAAGCAAACCTGATGAGGCGCAGTATAAGGAATATAAAACGCTTCACACAATGCACCACAACACTATTGTTAAATCGCTCCATTATTTCGCACGAATTGCGCAAAAGGTCGTTTAGTTCAACCATTGTGCAAATCAAACTGTCGCATCGCGCCAGTCATACAAAATAATAAAGCCTATTAGGAATAAAGTGAACGACGAAATAGTAATAGACCATTGTTTGAAACAGTTAGAGCAGGCTACAAATGTGTTACTTTCCACACGCGAACTTACAATTTCATTATTTAGTTATAAGAGTATTAAGACACATTATTTTTGTTTAAGTTAACTGCAACAGTCCCTTTAAGCACAAGTCATCAAGTCAGATAAATCAAGTTCATTTAACCAGTATACTTTTTATAAATTAATTCAAATTGCTGGTGGGGTTTACTGTAGTGAACACGTTTACATTCAAACACAAACAATATTGCGCCAAGTTGCGCAACAATGGAGCGATTTTAAAACTTACCTTTAAATGTTATAACATGGGGTTTCAGATTGTGTGAGGTGTCGAAAGACGTCCGGGTAGTTTGTCTACTCAGTTTCAAATAAATTCAGATCAAGGGATTGTGCAAATCAAGGCCTGGTCAAAGTTTGCATCAGGGTTTGATGCTTATCAACTTAAAAACCGAAGCTGTGCAAATAGACTCAACCCAGGGTTGTCACGCGGGGAGGGGCTGATCCTGTTCAAAAGTCTAGATTCCTTTACCACTATCTGTATACCCATCACTGAACCGCGATAATGTTATAATTATTTGATTATTCTTTATTCATTAAAAACATCTGATAAAAGAATGTACACAATCCAGGGCCCAATTTCATAGAGCTGCTTAAGCACAAAATTTTGCTTATCACAAAATTTTGCTTAAGCAAAAAAATCATTGCTTAGTAAAATCAGATTACCGGCCAAGACTCCACTCAATTGTTATGCTAAGTAAACAACAGCTAAATACCAGTTACAAGCAATGTAATTATGGCATGAAACTTTGGCCAGTAACATGTGTAAAACAAGCGAGCTAGTTTCATGAAATTGGCCCCAGGTCACGGTTTGGACTGAACTCCTTAGCACATGCAGGATGTAAGACAAACTGCCTTTTATATGTTTTCATCGTTGGCAGGGGTGTCTGGTTTTACACATGTCTTGGTGACAGTTTTATCCTTTTGTTTTAACCTCGACAGCCCCATGTCCAACTTGTAATCATTGTGTATGTCTAAAGAAAAAGAAAAAAAAAATATATATATATAACATGCTAACTGTGGTCCAGTGGTCCGTTGGTTAGACTGTTGGGCTTGCAATAGGTTGTGGGTTCGAATCAAAAGCGAGCTAAGCTAATTTGTGACGTCAACATTCGTATCGCATTCGCATTCGCATGAAGTATGAACCGGGCTTTACCCTTGCTGAGAATTCGCAAAACCACACGAGCAAACAACATTAGAAGGTCGAGTTGACCTCCACGTTTTATTTACTCACGTAGTTCGTCCCAAAGTCTCCCATTGTCTGACAGTTCCTTTTGGCACAATTAAATTTCAGTTGAACCTCTTTTATGAAGCCGTAAAAACACTGCATACTTTTAAAGGCAGTGGACACTATTAATAATTGTCTAAGACCGTTCTTCTCACTTGGTGTATCGCAACATATGCATAAAATAACAAACCTGTGAAAATTTTTGAACTCAATTGGTCGTCGAAGTTGCGAGATAATAATAAAAGAAAAAACACCCTTGTCAGTACATGAAGTTGTGTGCGTTTAGATGGTTGATTTCGAGACCTCCAAATTCTAAAATTAATGTGAGGTCTCGAAATCAAATTCGAGGAAAATTACTTCTTTCTAGAAAACTATGTCACTTCAGAGGGAGCCGTTTCTCACAATGTTTTATACCATCAACCAATCGTTACCAAGAAAGGTTTTATGCTAATAATTGTTTTGAGCGATTACCAATAGTGTCCACTGCCTATAAATGCAGTTCCAACTGTAAATCGTAATAATCATGCATACAAACCACAAGAGAAACTGACTGGGTGAATTCTAAATAATTTGGGGTTGAGCTCAGAAAAATTGACTAGCGTGGGATTCGAACCAACGACCTCAGGACGTGCCGGTGTCCCAGTGAATTCTGTGCGCGGATGTTCGGTCCCCCTCATGCATGGGAATTTAACGTGGGCTGTAGGAGGATCATTCAAAAGATCAGAGGTAATTTGTACATAGCTTGCCGTATGGGAGAACCGATCATCTCACTGGGGGGCAGTGGCTCTCTCCTGCCACACCGGCGCTCTACAAGTCTTAGGGGGGGGGGGGGGGGAGGGGGCTACTCTTGTTATCATTCAAACACAGCTAAAAGGATATATAATACCTCTAGTTTATTACAAATTATACAAATTACCTCTTCCACATAATTATCTTTTAACATTATTGTGACTAAAAAACATTGAGCATAATTCATTGATGATTAGAAAACTTGTGAAAGATGACGTACATTGAAGAAACCCTTTTAAAGGCACTGATGGACACTATTGGTAATTACTCACAATAATTGTTAGCATTAACCATGGTGAAAAACGGCTCCCTCTGGAGTAACTTAATTTCGAGAAAGAAGTAATTAATTGTCCACAGAATTACATTTGAAGTCCCTAAATCAAGCATTTGAAGGCACACAACTCCGTGTGACAAGGCCGTTTTTTCTTCCATTATTCAACTTCGACGACCAGTTGAGGTCAAATTTTCACATGTTTGTTATTTGTGCAAATGTTGAGATACACCAAGTGAGAAGACTGGTCTTTGCAATTACCAATAGTGTCCATGTCTTTAAACAGTCGTTGGGGACCTTTGATGACACTAGGTGGCAGCAAACGTGTAAGTCTTAACATATTAGAACTACCATCCTTACTTTAAAGTCACTTTCTCCCTTTTTAAAATTATTTTTAATTAATATAATTATTTTGTTGTGAAATTATTTGTTGTGACATATTTGAACTGCTAAAGATATTGACTCTCGTTAATCTAAAGGAAGCACTTCTGAGAAGGGTAAGACGGATGGAAATTTACATTTTTCAAAATAGCAATTTTGGGATGGTAGACTTAAAGATCTATTGTAAGAATAAAATATAGCTTGTCAGCAGAGGTCAATTAAAGGGGCAGCACCACACGAGAAGGCCTGTGGCTGAACATGGACATAATTATGAACTCTTTAATTTATTATACCCAGTTACAACTGTATATACGCCTCTCTTAATTATCTATGCATGAGGTACGTCACGATGCTAACTCAAAATGAGGCGATGGGCGCAGACATTGCAAGTGACGGGGAACGTGCGCCCATAGCCTAATTTTGGGTAAGAATTATGACGTCATGAGAGGCGTATTGCCCTTCAAGCCTACGCACTCTATCAGATTGAAACCGGTCCGAAACAACTTTTTTGTCAGATTTAACTTTGTAATTAACTAATTTACTTGCGGGTAAAACTCCAATAATTAAAGACCATAAAAACTTACTTGATAAGAAAGCGCTGTGCTATTGATTAATGTATAACATTTTGAGAAAAGGATTCCCTTCTAAGATTCCCTTCTAAGGAATGTGTTTTTAGAGCAAGGGTTTTAAAAAAATACAATCTGAGAAACGTTTCATGCCTGAAACATTTTTCAGATTGTGCAGCCACATTTATACCAATAGATCGATCCATTAAGCTCCGCCCCATTGCGTATTAACCAATCACAACGCAACGAAGGTCCGACACTAAAAGGATCTTGGCGCGCGCGACAGAGTTGTGCAGAAAGGCATTGGAGAGCCTCACGTGTTCTTGCTCACACGTGTGTTGTGGGCGGAGCCTACTGGATCGGTCTATTGCTCTTCCCGCATGGACATAACCAATTCAGATTTTCAGCGAATTTAAAAAATGCTTTCACCCTTTGGAAATAAATTTTCACACCTTAGTTTTATTTCATGTATCTACATATAAATATCGTTTTAAACTGTCAAATGGTTCAAGAAACCAAAGGTTAACTTTGGCTTTTAAAAATGTACATCAACATTATTACTGTATATTATTCATAATTGACAATATTATTAATTTAATGTATAATATTGCTATTGGTAAACTTTCTTTTCCATGATACTTTTTTTTAAAGATCTGAGATTTTTATCCCACTCTTTTGTACAATATATATATATAATATCCAAAGGTGGGTATATACATGCAAGTATATATCCTAATTTCTGCAAACCAGTTATTACAGGCAGTGGACACTATTGGTAATTACTCAAAATAATTATTAGCATAAAACCGTACTTGGTACCGAGTAATGGGGAGCTGTTGATAGTATAAAACAATGTGAGAAACGGCTCCCTCTGAAGTAACATAGTTTTCGAGAAAGAAGCAATTTTCCACTAATTTGATTTCGAGACCTCTGAATTAGATTTTGAGGTCTCGAAATCAAGCATCTGAACACTTTGTGTGACAAGGTTTTTTTTTTCTTTCATTATTATCAGGCAACTTCGACGACCAATTGAGCTCCAATTTTCACAGGTTTGTTATTTTATGGTTTTGTTGCGATACACCAAGTGAGAAGACTGGTCTTTGAAATTTTGGTATTACCAATAGTGTCCAGTGTCTCTAAACTCTTCATTAAATAACCAATAATGATCACACATGATAAATAACACACAATGCTGTCGGAAATGATACTTATAAGCCCCTTTCACACTAATCCAAATGAATCTCCAGGTTAGGGACAAATTTTAACATGGCGATTTTTTGGAGCGTTCTCTCTACACCAGAGCTGGCAATTTGCATCTTTCAACCAGGGAGATTTTGTACACCAATCAGGGACATATTATTTAGAATAACACTCAAGATAACCGGGACAAAGTTTCCATAATCAGGGAGACTTTCAAGTTTTGTCATCAGAACATGGAAAGATTGGTCATATTTTCAGGGAACTTTTGCGAGTTGGCAGCTCGCTACACCTTTCAGGGCTTAAAACTCTCCAGAATAAAAAAATCCCAAACTCGCTTAAAGTGTCTATGTAACTTTTGTAGGACAAAAAACACAATGTCCACAGATTTACACTAGACTTACACAGTTTGAAGATAATGATAGTAGAAAGCTTCCCTGAAAATACTACGTGCTGAGGTATTGTAGTTTTGGGGAAATGAGTAAAACAATGTCATGAAAATAATTTTCGTTTCATGAGACGAAAATTATTGTAATCATTTACAAACGTATTTTCATGTGACTCATTTCTCAAAAACTACAGCACCTCAGTAAGTAAGATTTGAAGGGAAGCTTTCCACTATCATTATCTTCAAACCCCGAAAGTTTAATGTAAATCTATGGACATTTTGTAAAGTACCCAAATCCTTTAATCCGGGTAAAATTAAACCCTGCCCATGACCAGGATTAACCCGCCAGTCACGGTGTTAGCACGGAACGCCAGGTTAACTGTTCTCTGGGTAATGACGTAGTGAGTGTGAAAGATATCTCTGGGTCAGTTTTAATCCAAGTACTTTCCTGCGAATATGACTGCGATACGAATTTTGGCGTCACAAATTCGCAACGAATAGTTCACATCATTTGAACTACATGTATATTCAACTCCTGCAAAACATTTTCTGCCAAAACAGCCCTGTGACGTCAAAATTTGCTTGGCATTCGCAGGAAGTATGAACTAGGCTTTACGCGGATCAAAGGTCATGCATGTAGATAGTGTGAAAAGGGCTATAGACTCGTCTTCCTTTCTATTTGGTCCATAGATCAACCATTAACGTTTCACTTCTTCCTTTGCTCGTTAACCTTCTTAAAGGGAAGGTACACGTTTGGTAATTACTCAAAACAAATACTCGTTTTTGAAAGGTTAAGGGCTAAGGAATTTTCTCCTTGGTAAAGGACACCCTATGAGGAAACTTTAAATTTCTACTGTAGAGCATTTCAAGTGCACCAAGGCAATGACCAGGGGTCATGGAGGCAATCACCTTTGTAGCCTCTGTGAAGTATCAGGCCTAAGATAGGGGTTAAGATAACTGAAAGTCCTTAATACTTAACAAGGTGATCTGATCATCAATGGGCGTCTTTCTGAGCGACACTATGACGAATTGAGGCGTCTTACTCGATGTCTTTAAGACGCTGCAGTGCTGCATGTATACGCATATGAAGTCTATTCTCAAAGTCATAGTCCTTGTACTGATCCTTTGCTCGATTCAAGAGCGCTTTCCCTCGACCAATCGTCTGACAAAAACAAATAAGCAATTTCAAGAAGTGAGAACTAATGCTGGGGAATGGAGGTGGGAGGTTAGCTAAGGTCAGTTTCCGACACCGTGTTCCGACACCCCTACAGCACTGTTTATTTTGCTCAAAGTGCTGGGCATAATTTGTTAGTTCTGAGCATGCCCGCCCGGCACCGCCTCTACAACACTGAATAATAATATCAAAGTCTTATTTAGCGCACGTATCTTCCAAACAAGGTACTCAAGGCGCTGAGTATATAGGATGACATCTGAGACACAATTATGTAGCAACTGATAAGGGTTTACAAGGTGTTTACAGCGCATACAGCAGCCACAGCCAGGAACACCGGGGCGAACCCCTTCTCTTTTCGATAAGTGCACTGGGTTCTTTTACATGCTATAGAAATCCTGTTATTACTATTATTTACTCACCATTGGTTTAGAAACAAGTAGCGAGCCAACCTCAACGCAAGCGTGGGTGCTGCAAACTTCTTGATGTTTCCCAGCACCATACACTATTGCATCCTCAAAAACACTAGAC